>NC_057795.1:583618438-583922047 GCF_018294505.1 Triticum aestivum
GCCTCCTTAAGGATCAACTGCCGTAGATGCTGGTTCTTGGGAACCACTAGACGGTTCTCAAAGTACACAACACCATGATCATTTGTGGAGAAACAACTAGCACCTCCGCTAGCAATGTTCTCCTTGATCTTAGCTATTCCCTTATCTCGCTTCTGGGCAGCAATGATTTGATCCGTAAGAGTAGGTTTCGCCACCAAGGTGGAAAGAAATCCTTGAGGAACAATGTGAAGGTTAAGCTTCCGAAATTCCTCATGGAGAAGCGGTTGACTTTGTTGTAACATCAGATTGTTACAATAAGATTTACGACTTAGCGCATCAGCCATGACGTTGGCTTTCCCTGGGGTGTAGGTTATTCCTAAGTCGAAGTCTGTGATCAACTCAACCCAACGTCTTTGCCTGAGATTCAAATCCGGTTGGGTGAAGATGTACTTCAGACTTTGGTGATCAGTGAATATTTCGCAACGATTACCGAGGAGGTAATGTCGCCAGGTCTTAAGTGCATAGACTACGGCTGCAAGCTCTAGATCATGAGTAGGATAATTCTCCTCATGTGGGTGCAATTGCCGTGAAGCGTAGGCAATTACGTGTCGATCTTGCATGAGAATGCAACCTAGTCCTTGTCGCGAGGCGTCGCAGTAGATAACAAAGTCCTTGGAGAAGTCTGGCGGTACCAGTACGGGAGCAGAAGTCAGGCGTCTTTTCAGTTCCTGAAAGCTGTGCTCACATTGTGGAGTCCACTCGAACTTCTTATCTTTCTTGAGGAGTTCGGTTAGAGGTTTAGCAACCTTGGAGAAGTTCTCGACAAAGCGACGACAATAGCTCGCTAAGCCCAGAAAACTCCGAACTTGCTTGACCGATTCAGGTGGAGTCCAATTAAGGACGGCTTGAACTCGCTCAGGGTTAACAGCAATACCTTTACCAGATATTACATGACCCAGATAGGTCACTTCTGACAACCAGAATTCACATTTAGAAAATTTGGCATAAAGGCGATGCTCTCGAAGTTTCTTCAACACTAGCCTTAGATGTTCGGCATGTTCTTCCTCGTTCTTGGAGTAGATGAGTATATCATCGAGGTAAACCACGACGAATTTATCCAAATACTCCATGAAGATTGAGTTCATTAACCGAGAAAAGGTGGCTGGAGCGTTGGTTAAACCGAAGGACATGACGGTGTACTCGTATTGGCCATAACGAGTAACAAAGGCCGTTTTAGGAATGTCCCCGTTTCTGATTTTGATTTGATGGTAGCCCAACCTCAAATCCATCTTGGAGAAGACTGAGGATCCAGCGAGCTGATCATACAGGTCGTTGATCCTGGGAAGCGGATATTTGTTCTTGATTGTGACCAAATTGACAGGTCGGTAATCTACAACCATCCGGTCCGTACCATCCTTCTTCTTGACGAATAGGACGGGGCAAGCCCACGGAGATGAGCTAGGTCGGATGAAACCCTTTTTCAAGGACTCATCGAGTTGTTTCTTAAGCTCGGCTAGTTCTAGGGGTGCCATCTTATAAGGTCTTCTAGCAATCGGAACGGTTCCTGGAATGAGGTCTATTACGAACTCAACATCCCTGTCAGGTGGAACACCTGGCAATTCCTCTGGAAAGACATCCGGGAAGTCACGGACTACCGGAACGTCCTCAAGGTCTGGCAAAGGGCTGGCGTTAAGAGAATATAATTGTCGCTTGGCTATTCGGGTCAAGACATTGACTATCTTTCCCGAAGGATGGGTGAGTTGAACAGTCCTAGAGAAGCAATCAATTTTGGCATGATGAGCTGACATCCAGTCCATACCCAGAATGATATTAATATCTGAAGATTTAAGGGCTATCAAAGATGCGAGGAAAACAAGTCTGTCGACTTGGATTTCATTTCCATAACTTACCCTAGAGGTCTGCCATCTAGAACCAGGGGTAGAAATTTCCATAGTGGATGGCATGTCACAGAATGCAACGTTATGCAAACGAGCATAATTTTCGGATATAAAAGAATGAGAGGCTCCTGTATCGAAAAGAACAGATGCCGGGTGGCAGTTAACAAGAAGCGTACCGAGAACGACGTTGGGATCCTCTTGAGCTTCTTCGGCAGAGATACAGTTGACATGGCCACGTGAAGCGGTGACCGGCTTGGCGTGGAATATTTTTCCTGTCGGCTTGCCACGGCCAACAGCTTTAGCAGACTGGTTGGGGTTGGTCTGGGGACACTCACGCATATAGTGACCAGATTCCCCACACTTGAAACAAGTCACGGAACTGGTACGTGGAGGAGCATTGTTGGTTGGACCCCCATAGGGCTTGGCCGGAGCAGACTGTTGAACGGGGCGAGGCGCCTGGAAGGATGGCCTCGGTGTGAACCTGGGTGGCAGGGCGGTGTTGGGTACCCACACGCGGCGCTTCTGAGGACCAGCACCGGATGAGGAACCCATGTCACGGCCATGCTTGCGTGTTGCGTCATAGTCAGTCTGACCAGTTTCAGCACTGATGGCTTTGTTGACAAGTTTCTGAAAAGATGTGCACTCATGCAGACGGAGGTCACGGCGAAGCTCAGGACTAAGGCCCTTACGGAACCTTGCTTGCTTCTTGGCGTCAGTAGACACTTCCTCAGTTGCATATCGGGCGAGATTACCAAACTCCCTGCTATAGCATCCACAGAAAGTCGGCCTTGGGTGAAACTGCAAAATTCTTCACGTTTACGGTCCATGAGACCCTCCGGAATGTGATGTTCACGGAAAGCCTCACTGAACTCAGCCCAAGTAGTGACATGGCCCGCTGGGCGCATAGCTCCATAATTCTCCCACCATAGACTGGCGGGGCCTTCAAGATGATATGCAGCAAAGGTGACCTTGTCAGCCTCCGCTACCAGCGCGGAACGCAGTTTGTGAGAGATACTGCGAAGCCAGTCATCAGCGTCGAGAGGCTCGACGGAGTGGTGGAACGTGGGTGGATGCAATTTGATAAAATCACTGAGTGACACCACGTTAGCCCTCTGATGGTGTGCTGTATTCTGTTCAATACGCTCCAACAAACGGTTGGTCTCCCGCTTGTTTCTCTCAGCTTCCATCATAACCTCGGCTAGTGAAGGAGGATGAGGCAGATTTTCATTCCTGCCTTCACTGCCTTCGGCCTGCTCTTGAGAAGCAGGGTTAGCGCGCGTGTTGACCATCCTAGGTAAACAAGACAATGATTTAGTCAGGATGATAAGATTCCGACATAGGATACAAATGTAAGGAATAACTCGGAATGCAAGATGATCATCCGTATGACATGGTAGATACAGAAACTGCTTCTTTATTCCATCGTCATACACACCATACAGGGTTTAGTACAAGACCAAACAAAGTACTATTACGGTGAAAAGAGGATTACATCTCATCGGAGGCATCCCAAGCTCCTATACATTATTTTTCTACACCTCCGGAAGGAGTACAAACTAGGTCATATCCCACGAGTCACGCGGGACGATAGACGACACAGCTAGTGCGAACTAGTGATACTACCACTAACTCAGACCGATCCGTAGTAGTCCTCGTAGAAGTCACCTCCATAGCCTGGAAGCTCAACATGATCATCCAGAAACAGACGATCTCGCGAAGCTTGTGGACCATAGGGGCTAGGATGAGGCCTTGGACCAACAGACGGTGGCCTGCGGGGACCGCGAGGTGGGGTGATGCCTCCTACATCACGCCAAACCATCACGTCTGGCAGAGCAGATCTCACAGGATAGAGATCGCGCATATCTGAATATCCAGCTTGCACCGCCGGTGCGAACCGAGTCAAAGTGGCCCAGTGGTCAGCACGGGTATTGAAGAGCTCTAACCTTAAGGCCCGATTTTCACGGTCCTTATCCTCGAGCATCTCAGCAGTGGTGCGAGTCCGTGAATCCTCCTGAGTGGGGTCAGCATAGATAGCCTGGAGATACCCTTGTGCTCCCGGAAGTGATCCTGGCATATACCGGAAATCAGAGTCCCGAAATAGACCAGATCTGACTCGCATAATGGTCATCATAGAGTAGGCGGCGTCCTGCACAGCCATCTCAATAGTAACCCCGAGTCCATAGGAGCAGTGAAGAGGCTCGGTGGATCCAGGATAAGATGGAAATATCCTGACAGTGCAGAGATACTGGCTTTGATTAAAGTCTCGGAATTGCTCTTCGACCGTGTACTCAGGATACCAGCGGTATCCAGCCTCAGTCATTACCCTGACCAACTTGGCAGTATGGCCGGGTACATCTAGGCATCGAGTCAGGCGAACCACTTGATTGAGGTCGCGAGTGGCCATCTGAAAGCACAATCATAATGCAAGGGCATTAGAATTTCTAGCAAAATTTCGGCAGCATAACAGCTGTAAATGCTCAAGAAGGATTTTGAGACATTTGACAAAGGATTTCGTACACACTCAACGTCATCATATCAAAGTCTTGAATCCATTCTAACAACATAATGTGGTAGTAGAACTGAACTAGGCTTGTATCCATCAAACTTATAAGGTACTACTGATTAGTAACACGTGATCCTGATAGAGAGAATAGATCCTAATTCCTTAACCCCCGGTGGAAGAATGGACTGACTCAGATCAGAATGTCATGAGATAAAGGAGTAAAAAGAGCCTTACGTTCCATCCCACAAACAATTCCCCTACATATAACTAAAGAATTTCTAGACTCAACATCGACCAGTTTGGCTTGGAGAACCTACAGGCAGTCCGGCTCTGATACCAACGCTGTCAGGACCCCGACTCGATGTCACATCGATCTAGCCGGTAACACCTCATATCACTTTGCGGCCTCACGCACGGTATCCCCACGGGTGTCGCCTTACCTTTGCCCGGGACCGTTTGCGCCTTTTGGCTCACGTATATGATAGTGTCGCTAGCATCCATATGATAAAGAGCCCGGGCTGACATGACTAGTCGTAAACCCAAAGTGGCACAGACTTACAGGGACAGGCATCCATGACCCAGCTTCGAACGTGTCGGTCATCAGCAAGTGGGTCCGGGCTGTAGCACTGGGCTAGCAGGACTCCGGTAAACCGGGCTGTAGCGGGCTAACAGGACTCCGGTACTCAAAGCGTGACATTTCCCCGAAGGGACAGACACAGGAACGAAGAAGGACACATGCCGGCCAGCCTAAGTGTTCCAGAGCAGTAGCAAGCTACCATGGCTCAGCGGTAACACTAGGAGACATTTCCCGTAAGAGAGGCTACTAAAGATAAACAACTAGATAGTCAGATCCCACACATACCAAGCATTTCAATCATACACACAATATGCTCGATATGTGCAATACAACGAAGCATCACAACATGACTCTACGACATAAGTACTTTATTTAAGGCTCAGGGAGCCATACATAACATACACAAAGGTACGGGTCTCACGACCCAACATACAAGTCATACAGTCATACAAACCAGCAGCGGAAGTAACTTGTCTGAGTACAGACAACTAGTAAAATAAAAGAGGCTTGGAAAGCCTAGCTATACTACGTGGTCCTTCACAAGCTCAGGGTCACCACCTGGGTCTTTAGCCTACTCATTGATGTCAACGTCTACATAGAACCCATCAGAAGGGGTTGCAGCGTCTTCTGTAAAAATGTAAATTATAGCAACATGAGTACAAAGGTACTCAGCAAGACTTACATCAGATCCTACATACATGCTTAGTATCAAGAAGGGTTGGTGGAGTTATTGCAGCAAGCCAGCTTTGACTCTTGGCTAGGCTATCCTACGATACTCCAACTTGAAATGGTTTTGCGCACACGAGTCCACTACTCACCACTTCAATACACTACCGAGGATCCACCTCCGTCTTCCTACGGAAGAGCCATCCTCGGCACTCACACTTATCTTGAGGCTTTTAACAGTTTCCATTTACTTGTCTATGAACTGTATAGGCAACCAAGTAGTCCTTTACCGCAGACGCGGCTATTCGAATAGATTATGATAACCCTGCAGGGGTGTACTTCTTCATACATGTTTCCACCACTTAGCGTCTGCACACGACATGTGCTCGGCAGACTTCAAGCGAAAGCCGACGTGGGTGTAGACCACGACCTACCTAAACACTTAAGCCTCTAGTCCAGGTTTATCGCCTATTCAGGTTCCATCCGCAGGGAGTCCGGCCGAGGTTTCCCATACGGCCCCGAACGATGTGAACAGGGTTCTCGAGATACCTAACGGGTATTCGGTACACCCGGCCACGTACCTACCGCATCACAGCCCACCCCTACGGTCAGCGCTGTCCACGGCCTCCAGTAGGCTACAAACACCAGAAACTACTTGCAACTCCTGGACAGAGAGCTAGGGTGAATAAGAAGTCGAGCGGGGTCATATTTCAGGGCCCAATGCATGGTAGTAGCTGTATCTTAAATCACGCATACAGATCTCAGTGCTTAAGGTCGGCTTCAATGAAACAACCCACCATGTACTCCTACATGGCCTCTCATCGATACCTTTACCAAATCGTGTTCACCACACCACTCTCATTACCGACATAATCATTTCACTCTAGCCCATCACCCAGATGAACCAGACCTGACACGACTCTAAGCATAGCAGGCATAGCAAGGTAGGAACAACACATACATATGGCTCAATCAACTCCTACACATGCTAGTGGGTTTCATCTAGTTACTGTGGCAATGACAGGTCATGCAGAGGAAATGGGTTCAACTACCGTAGCACACAGCAGTTTGAATCGCGTTGTCTTAATGCAGTAAAAGAGAGCAGGAGCGAGAACATGGGATTGTATCGATATGATCAAATGGTTGGTTGCTTGCCTGATGGTTCGATGCACTGATACGGTTCTTCGTTAGGGTAATCACGGTACTCCTCGGAGGCAGAACCTGTCGCAAAGGACACCGATACACAACCATCACCAAACAATGTGCAACAATATGATGCATGCATGAAACATGGCAATATGAGTGTGTTGGGCTAATGCAACTAAAACCAGAAGGTTTGAGCAAATTTGAATCAAGGATTCAAATTTCAAATTCAAATATGGCCTTTTAAAGTGCTTTTCCTTGTTCTGCTTAAAACATCAATTTAACTTGTTTGATCATGCATGAAAATAGTACAGATGGATAGATTGGATTTTTCTGATCATTTTTCATATATAATTTGTCCAATTTGGAGTTACAGAATAAAAGTTATGAATTTTTGAAGTTTAAATAATATTCTGGAATTTCCTGATTTAAATTAAATCCAGAAATTATAGTTATTGCGCCAGCATGACGTCATCATGACGTCAGTGGTCAACTGCGGCTGGCTGAGGTCAAACCTGACGTGTGGGGCCCACACGTCAGTGACAGGGGGGTTAAACAGGGTTAAATTAATCCTAATTACTAATTAGTGGCGCTGGGGCCCACTGGTCAGTGTCAGGGGGTTAACTACAGTGGTTAGCGCTAATCCTAATTAGCTACAGGGCTGGGCCCACCTGTCAGGGACTCAGGGGGGTCCTGCCGTGGTCAAGGTGGGTCAAACCCACCGGCGACGTGACGCCGGCGAGGCCCGAGACGGCGGCGCGATGCGGGATCGCGCTACAGGGCACGGGCGAGGCCGTTCTTGGGCTCGTTGGAGAGCTCTTGCTCCCGCGCGTCGAACGGTGGTGGTGGCCGAGCCTGGGGTGGCCGGTACCGTCGACGGCGAGCTCGTGAGCGGCGGCCGGAGTTCGGGTGCGGTCGGAGTCGGCGTTGCAGGGTGTTTGGGGAGGCGTTGGTGCGTGCTGCGTGCTCCTAGTGAGGCGTGGAGCATGATAGTGTGCTCGGTTTGGCGCTACGGTGACCGTGGCCACGACGACGACATCGCCAGCGGCGTGGAGCTCTCGGCCAAGGTGGGGCTAAGGCCTAGAGGTCGAAAGAGACCCGGGAAGAAGGGGGAAACGACTCGGGGGCTCACCGCGGTTGCAGTGGGCGTCGAAGCGGGCTCGGAGACGCGCTGGAGACGGCGAATTCGTCGGCGATGATGGTCGGAGCCCGAAGAGGGGAACGGCGACGTTGCGGCGATGCAGGGCTTCCGGAGGCCCGTGGAGCGGTGGGGAGGAAGAGGGGGTTGTGGCGGAGCTTCTGAGCTAGTCGGGGGAGCGAGGGGTGGCCGGAGATGGCTGCTATGGCGAACGGCGGCGACGGTGGTGTTCGGCCGTGTGAGAGAGAGAGAGCGAGGGAGAGGAGGGGAGAGCCAGGGGAGAGTGAGAGAGAGCAGGGGGGAGGCGTGGCGTCGTCCAGGGGCATCGAGGCGAGGAGGGGAGGGCAGGCAGGCAGGGAGAGAGGTGGCGTGGCGCGGTGGCGCGCGCGCGCGCCGGCCACACTCCCCTCCATCTATCGGGACGAAGACGACAGAGGAGGGAGACGGGCTAGGCCGCCTGCTGGCTGGGCCGGCCAGCTGGATGGGCTGCACAGGGAGGAGCCCAGGTAAGCTTCTCCCTTTTATTTTTTTCTGTTTTCTAATTTCTGACATTTGTTTTGATTTAAATAATATATTAAATCATTTATTTAACTTATGCCAATTTTTGCAGGGGCTAGATATATTATTCCAGAGCTCCTTTAGAAATGGCATAATATTTGGACCATATTTCATATATATAGAAATATATTTCCAATGCAAATATTTATGCATTAATTCCAAATGCCCAAAATAAATGTCCATGAGCCACTAAAAATATTGGTTTGATTTTTATCTCTGTCCAATATTTTCAGAGAGCAACATGAGCATTTTCTTGGACCTTTTTGGAGAAATTTTTATTTGGGTCATTTTCAAAATGATTCTGAGGGTTTCACAAATCCCCATTTCAAGTTAAATGGAATTTTAAACATGATGCACACACTCTAATGCATGAGTAGCTAGGGTGTGACACACCAATCGGCTTAAGGTCAGGAATAAAGTCAATACAAATCTCAATGACCTCCTCATTTTGATGGCCCTTGGAGATGCTTCCTTCTGGCCTAGCACGGTTATGAACATATTTCTTTAAGACTCCCATGAACCTCTCAAAGGGGAACATATTTTGTAGAAATACAGGACCCAAAACGTTAATCTCTTCGCACAGGTGAACTAGGACGTGTGTCATGATGTTGAATAAGGATGGTGGGAACACCAACTCGAAACTAACAAGACATTGCACCAAATCATTCTGTAACCTTGGTATGATTTCTGGATCGATTACCTTCTGAGAGATTGCATTGAGAAATGCACATAGCTTCACAATGGCTAATCGAACGTTTTCCGATAGAAGCCCCCTCAATGCAACCGGAAGCAGTTGCGTCATAATCACGTGGCAGTCATGAGACTTTAGGTTCTGGAACTTTTTCTCTGCCATGTTTATTATTCCCTTTATATTCGACGAGAAGCCAGACGGTACCTTAATACTGAGCAGGCATTCAAAGAAGATTTCCTTCTCTTCTTTGGTAAGAGCGTAGCTTGCATGACCCTGATGTATGCCGTCTTCTCCGTGCATACATTGCTGGTCCTCCCGTGCCTCAGGTGTATTTTTTGTCTTCCCATACAGGCCCAAGAAGCCAAGCAGGGTCACGCAAAGATTCTTCGTCACGTGCATCACGTCGATTGCGGAGCGGACCTCTAGGTCTTTCCAATATGGCAGGTCCCAAAATATAGATTTCTTCTTCCACATGGGTGCGCGTCCGTCAGCGTCCTTTGGAACAGGTTGTCCGCCAGGACCCTTTCCAAATATCACCTTCAAATCCTTGACCATATCATGTACATCAGCACCAGTACAGTGGCGAGGCTTCGTCCGGTGATCCGCCTCACCTTTGAAATGCTTGCCTTTCTTTCTTACGGGATGCCTGCTCGGAAGAAATCGACGATGTCCCAGGTACACATTCTTCTTACAACTTTTCAAATATATACTCTCGGTATCATCCAAACAGTGCGTGCATCCGTGGTATCCCTTGTTTGTCTGTCCTGAAAGGTTACTGAGAGCAGGCCAATCATTGATGGTCACGAACAGCAATGCCTTTAGGTCAAATTCTTCCTGTTTGTGCTCATCCCATGCACGTACACCTGTTCCATTCCACAGTTGTAAGAGTTCTTCAACTAATGGCCTTAGGTACACATCAATGTCGTTGCCGGGTTGTTTAGGGCCTTGGATGAGCACTGGCATCATAATGAACTTCCGCTTCATGCACAACCAAGGAGGAAGGTTATACAAACATAGAGTCACAGGCCAGGTGCTATGGTTGCTGCTCTGCTCCCCAAAAGGATTAATGCCATTTGCGCTTAGACCAAACCATACGCTCCTTGCGTCATCTGCAAACTCGTTCCCGTACTTTCTTTCGATTTTTCTCCACTGCGACCCGTCAGCGGGTACTCTCAACTTTTCGTCTTTCTTACAGTCTTCTCTGTGCCATCGCATCGCCTTCGCATGCTCTTTGTTTTGGAACAAATGTTTCAACCGTGGTATTATAGGAGAATACCACATCACCTTGGCAGGAATCTTCTTTCTGGGGCGCTCGCCCTCGACATCACCATGCTCATCGCGGCTGATCTTATAGCGCAATGCACCACATACCGGGCAAGCGTTCAAATCCTCGTACTCACCGCGGTAGAGGATGCAATCATTAGGGCATGCATGTATCTTCTGCACCTCTAACCCTAGAGGGCAGACAGCCTTCTTTGCTTCGTACGTACTCTCGGGCAACTCGTTGTCCTTTGGAAGAATATCCTTTATCATTACCAGCAACTTTCCAAATCCCTTGTCAGATACACCATTCTCTGCCTTCCATTGCAGCAATTCCAGTGTGGTGCCCAGCTTTTTCTTGTCACCTACGCTATTCGGGTACAACAATTTTTTGTGATCCTCTAACATGCGCTGCAACTTCTTCTTCTCCAAATCACTTGCGCAGTTTCTCTTTGCATCGGCAATGGCCCGACCTAGATCATCAACGGGTTCATCTGATGCCTCTTCTTCAGCTTCTTCCCGCATTGCCGGCTCAGCTTCTTCCCGCATTACCGGCTCAGCTTCTTCCCCCATTGCTGTATCATCGTATTCAGGGAACCCATGGCCAGGATAGTTGTCGTCGTCCTCTTCTTCTTCATTGTCTTCCATCATAACCCCTCTTTCTCCGTGCTTGGTCCAAACATTATAGTGGGGCATGAAACCGGACTCAAACAGGTGGACGTGAATGGTTCTTGACGTAGAGTAATTGCGACCATTCTTACAGCCAGCACATGGACAAGGCATAAAACCATCCGCCCGCTTGTTTGCCTCAGCCGTAAGCAGAAAAGTATGCACGCCCTCAACGAACTGGGGAGAGCATCGGTCATCGTACATCCATTGCCGGCTCATCTTCATTACACAACACCGAATAGACCAAATTAATACAAGTTCATACATAAAGTTCATACAACACTTAAATGCAACAAACAAATAACTCTCTAGCTAAAGCATTTAAATGCAACAACAAATGCGATCAAGATCGCAACTAAGGTAACAATTGATCCAACAGCATAATGATACCAAGCCTCACTATCGATGGCATATTTTCTAATCTTTCTAATCTTCAAGCGCATTTTCTCCTTCTTGATCTTGTGATCATTGACGACATCGGCAACATGCAACTCCAATTCCATCTTCTCCCCCTCAATTCTTTTCAATTTTTCTTTCAAGTACTCGTTTTCTCTTTCAACTAAATTTAACCTGTTGACAATAGGGTCGGTTGGAATTTCCGGTTCACATACCTCCTAGATAAAAATATCTATGTCAACTTGATGGGCATAATTTGTCATAGACACGAAATGCAACAAATAGTTTTAAAAGAGAATATACCACATCCGAATCATAACAAGGACAAGGGCCGACGAGGACGGATATCAAAACCATGGCACTATGTATAACAAATAACGTACGGGTAAGATAATTATTATACGAGTAACTATATATCCAAATCACACAAACATCAATTTTTTATATAAAATTTCATGAACAAGAGGCTCACCACAAGGTGGTGCCGGCGACGGGACGGTGCGGGCTATTGACGGTGGTTACGACGGAGATTTAGAAGGCACTAAGTAAACCACACCTACATATGCAAACTAAGTGTTATTTTAACCTCAAATTGCATATAAATCAAATACTAGCACATATATATATTTCCTCCCAAATTACTAAACTCACAAATTAATAACTATATAAAGCATTGCAAGAGCTAATCTAGCAATGAGAGATGAAAGGACAAAGTTGCTAACCTTTGTGATCATTTGAATGGATGGGGGCCTTCAAATCTTGACAAATTTTGGGCAAAATGTGTGATGAGCTCGAGAGGAAGAGGGGAAGAACAGAGAGGAGAGGGGAAAGGGGAAGAACAGAGCGGGCTCGGGTGGACGAAGGGTTTATGTAGGAGGGCCTTTAGTACCGATTCGTGCCAAGAACCGGTACTAAAGGTGCTGGAGGGGGCCCAGACTGACAACATCCTGCCACCACTCTCATTAGTACCGGTTCGTGGCACGAACCGGTGCTAAAGGTTAGCCACGAACCGGTACTAATGAGAGCGGCCCGGCTAGCCATTGGAACCGGCACTAATGTATACATTTGTGCCGGCTCAAATACAAACCGGCACTAATGTGCTTCACGTTTGACCCTTTTTCTACTAGTGGTAGCGCGGGCACCCACGCTACTAATACACCCAAAACCCGCTCTGCTGCTAGGCTTTTCCCTAGTAGTGATATTTTGTGTTTGGAGTATCTGTAGCAGCATGTCATTTGTCAGTTTGAATTTCCTGGTTTCTATATTTGGCAGCATCTCATTTTTACTTCTCTGTACTTTGTTTCTCAGTTATTCCAATTTGAGACAAAAATGGTATGTCTGTGTGTCCAAATTTGGAAGCAACTATGTTTGTTAGATTGACATATTTGGCAGCTAGTATGTTTCCATTTTAGATGTATTACTTGGCAGTAAGTATGTCTCCATCTTGGCAGCAAGTATGTTTCCATTTTGGATCATCATAGAGATAACTCATACAATACATAATTTATTGACTTCATAATTGTCATCCATAGACTCTCCATACAGTAGCATAGCACACCTAGTTTGTTTTAAGCTAACACAACACCACATTATAGATCATCACATAAAATATAGCAAATACTTCAGTCATCAACAGATCATCACGTAACACATCACCACTTAGCACCACTAGATACAAGGTACTCCCTCATCTTGTGTGTTGTTTTTCTCACCACTAGATCCTAATAATCAGCAGTAGTAGCTTCTCTAGGTGTAGGGAGAGGCCTTAACCTACATGTAGATATTTTTAGTTAGCCTGGTAGCTACAGCCATTGATCTAGTCACAGAAGATCTAGGTATGATTGTTGCTGCCATTGATCTAGGCACTGGAGATCTAGGTATGATTGTTGCTGCCATTGATCTAGCCACTGGAGCCCTAGTTGCAGGAAAAGATGGGGCCCTTGCTGCAACAGATGATGGAGCCCTGGTTGTAGCAGCTAATGGAGCTCTTCCTACAGCAGATGATGGAGCCCTGGTTGTAGCAGCTGATGGAGCCCTTGCTTCAGCACATGATGGTGGGTTAGTGCTTATAAGAGTTTCAATGGCAGGTGCATTTGGTTCAGTCTTTCTTGTTGTACTTGAGGCTGTCTGGACACTCCTTTGTGTTGATGATCCAGCCTCCTCACTATAGGATCTCCTATTTGGTTGGATATGAAAGAAAATGTAAACATGTTAACTTAAGTAGTGAACAATGAAAAAAGCAAAGGTGAAGTACCTTGTGTTTATTTTTTCTCATCTAAAGAGATAGTGTAAGAGTGACATGATGCCTGCTAGAACTACGTCGGTATTTTCCCCCAAAGAGGAAGGGATGATGCAGCACAACGACGGTAGGTATTTCCCTCGGTGATGAGACCAAGGTTATCGAACCAGTAGGAGAACCATGCAACACAACGTAAACAGCCCCTGCACACAAATAACAAATACTCGCAACCTGACGTGTTAAAGGGGTTGTCAATCCCTTTCGAGTAACGGTGCCAGAAATTGGTGCGGAGATGGGGTAAAGTTGTAATAGATAGGATAAATGGAGAGCAAATAAAATAAAGTGCAGCAAGGTATTTTTGTAGTTCTGGTTTGATAGAAATGAAATAGAAGCAAAGGGAAATAGATCGCGGAGGCAAATATATTAAAGAAGAGACCTGGGGACCGCAGGTTTCACTAGTGGCTTCTCTCGAGAAAAATAGCAAACGATGGGAAAACAATTATTGTTGGGCAATTGATAGAACTTCAAATAATCATGATGATATCCAGACAGTGATCATTATATAGGCATCACGTCCAAGATTAGTAGACCGACTCCTAACTGCATCTACTACTATTACTCCACACGTCGACCGCTATCCAGCATGCATCTAGTGTATTAAGTTCATGGAAAAACGGAGTAATGCAATAAGAACGATGACATGATGTAGACAAAATATATTTATGTAGAAATAGACCCCACCTTGTTATCCTTAATAGCAATGATACATACGTGTCGTTTCGCCTTCTGTCACTGGGATCCAGCACCGTAAGATCGAACCCATCACAAAGCACCTCTTCCCATTGCAAGATAAATAGATCAAGTTGGCCAAATATAACGAATCATGCCTATAAGAGATCAAAGAAGACTCAAATAACTTTCATGGATAAAAACATAGATCTGATCATAAACTCAAAGTTTATCAGATCCCAACAAACACACCTCAAAAGACTTACATCATATGGATCTCCAAGAGACCATTGTATTGAGAATCAAGAGAGAGGGAGAGGAAGCCATCTAGCTACTAACTACGGACCCGTAGGTCTACAAAGAACTACTCACGCATCATCAGAGAGGCACCAATGGACATGGTGAACCCCTCCATGATGGCGTCTAGATTGGATCTTGTGTTTCTGGAACTTGCGGCGGTTGGAATTGATTTTCGTCGACTCTTCGAGAGTTTCTGGAATATTGGGGTAGTTATAGAGCAAAGAGGCGGTGCGGGAGGCTACCGAGGTGGGCACAACCCACCTGAGCGCACCTGTGGGCCTAGTCGCTCCCTGGTGTCTTGTGCCCCCCTCGGGATCCCTCTCCGGTACTTCTTCGGCCCACTGGATGTCTTCTGGTCCAAAAAAATCCACAAAAAGTTTCGCTGCATTTGGACTCCATTTGATATTGATTTCCTGCGATGTAAAAAACAAGCAGAAAACAACAATTAGCACTGGGCACTATGTCAATAGGTTAGTACCAAAAATGATAAAAAATGATTGTAAAACATCCAAGAATGATAATATAACAACATGGAACAATCAAAAAGTATAGATACGTTGGAGACGTATCATGACACCATGGTTAGCGTATCTATGGCCTTGCTCTTTCTAGTTACTGCATGTTATCGTTACCATCCTTGAGGTAACATTTGGTACAACAAACTCATCCTCGCCTTTCCTCCTTACAATTTGCTGGTCTCATTTCTTGCTCTTGAAAACAGGCGGATCAATGTCTTGTGAGGAAGTTTTGGGCCATAGGTCCAGGGACAAGATAGATGATGTGCCTCTAGGCTTCTCCATATAGTGGTTTGTTGAAAGAGCTCATGGAAAATCCTTTGGGTGGAGCTTAGCTTTATAGATGGCTGCCACAATAGGGGCAGATCCACCACAGGTCATGGGTGTACAAATGTACACCCAAAGTTTTCTGCAGAAAAAAATCATGTAGATAGGATATGACAAAAAAGGAAGTACTAGCGTACATGCTTGAGAGCCTAAGTAGTAGAGCCGTGGCCAATATGGCAATAGCCCACTAGGCAGAAGCCCAGTAGCAGCAGCTAGCTACTTTTGTCCAGAGCTGAATGCCCTCACGCACGGGAGACAATTACTAATCTGGATTTGCACTCGTTGACATGTAGGAATACATGTGTAGCTTATGTTTGAATTTAGAGAGATATAGCTATGTACATTCCGCTGTCCTCATCAGATTGATTTCATTAGTAAAAGAATAAGAATTGAATTTTTTGAAGACTAGCACTAGGCCGGAACAGAAAAAAATAACAATGTTACGGTGATTTTTTTGAACACCCAAAGTTGAATTCCTGGATCTGCCACTGTGCCATAACATGGTTGCAAGGCACATCAGTCATATCCCACTTCTTTCATCCATAGGTCCATGCCTCAAGGTTCACTTCATATATCATTTCACCACTAGTAACTTGCCATGTGCAAAACCTAGAATACTTTTTGGACTCATATAGACTCTCTGCATAGGTAGGCGTTATCTCTCACGTAGTCTCCTCTATCTTATTCCTGGTCCCTTGATACTTGACCATCAACTTAGATCTTTTTCAATTTGTCATGGTTTTAATTGCTTTTGACCTAAGCTCTAGTATATACCTGTTGAAGACCTCATTAGTGTTGTTGAAAACTAAATAAGTCTTGAAATTAAATTCCATTGCATGCCTAGCCCAAATTTCTTTTTGGATTTTAGCCAACCATTTCCATGCTTCTTGCTCCTCATCTTTAAGTTTAACCTTTGCAACTCCATATACTGCTTCAGTTCCTCATCCTTAAATCCAGGTGCTTGAAAATTTGCATAGATATGCTTAAGGCAATACCTATGTGGTGAATTTGAGAATATTTGGCCAACATCATTTAGTAAGCCCTGAGGAAATAAATATGAGTTTCTCAATGTGATAATAAAACAAAGGTGCAATAGTGAAAATACCTATGAATGGCCTACACCCATTCAAAAAGCCTCCCCTCAATGCATTGAGGCACATAAACATACTATGGAACCTAGGGTTGGTGCTTGGGTCTTCTGGTATGTATCTTATTGTCACAATACACCCACTGCGAGGATTTGTGTCTAAAACTGCCTACAAATAGTCTCTAAATCTAGTGTAATGTGCTTTAACATCTTCTTGAACAACTTTCAAAGTCTTACTCCTAGCCCTATAAGCCTTGGTCTTGGGTATTTTGACTCCATAATTATCCTTTGCATTTTGCAATATTGTGTCAACCTTTTGTCCTCGGATCTGTTCTAGTTGCATGCTCATATTCCTTGGCAACCCAATCTGCTTTAACTTTTGTGTTGTCAATATTTCCGGGACATATCTGCGGCATTCTGAATTTTCTAATGGTAAATGTCCCGTCATTCTTGATTTCATAATAAACGTGGGCATGGACAACATGGCCCGGCAGCCCAACCCGACCCCAGCCCGAAAAACCGCCCGGCCGGGCTCGGGCTTGGAAAATAGAGCATGGCTAATTTTCGAGCAGGGATCGGACTCTAAAGTTAATCCGAACGAAAGCCCGGCCTGGCCCGAGCGTTTCCTGCAAGCAGGCTAAGAGGCAGTGATCCAGCCCAACAGGCTGGCCTTCTAGCCCACCTAACCGGCTAACCCTACTACCTACCTCCCATGATTGCTTGTATATGGCGTTGGTATTTCCCCGAAGAGGAGAGAATGATGCAGCATAGCAACGGTAAGTATTTCCCATAGTTATGAAACCAAGATTATTAATCCAGTAGGAGGACCAATCAACACTATGTAAACAATACATGCACACAAATAACAAATACTTGCAACCCAACGCGTAAGAGGGGTTGTCAATCCCTCGAAGGTAGTAAAATATGATAAATAAATAGATTGAAAGATGTAAATAAAATAAAGGCAAATAAAAATCAGTGAGATATTTTTCGGTTTTTTATAATATAGATCTGAAACAAAAGAGGCAAATAAATTGGAAACACAAATAACAATATAGATCTGAAAATATATGATAGGAAATAGACCCTGGGGCCGTAGATTTCACTAGTGGCTTCTCTCAAGAAAATAGCATATGGTGGGTAAATAAATTACTATTGGGCAATTGATAGAAGAGCAAATAATTATGACGATATCCTATACAATGGTCATGTATATACTATATAGACATCACTTCCAAGATTAGTAGACCGAAACGATTCTGCATCTACTACTATTACTGCACACATCCACCGCTATCCAACATGCATCTAGTGTATTAAGTTCATGGAGAAACAAAGTAATGAAATAAGAATGATGGCATGATGTAGACAAGATCTATTCATGTAGGAATAGGTCCCATCGTTTTATCCTTAATAGCAATGATACATGCGTGCCTCGCTACCCCTTTTGTCATAGGGCAAGGACACCGCAAGATCGAGCCTATCACAAAGCACCTCTTCCCATTGCAAGATAAATCAATCAAGTTGGCCAAACAAAACCGAAATATCGAAGAAGAAATACGATGCTACAATAATCATGTATCGATATGAATAGATCTGATCATAAACTCACAATTCATCGGAACCCAACAAACACACCGCAAAAATTCCTTACATCAAATAGATCTCCAAGACCATCGAGGAGAACATTGTATTGAGAATCAAAAAGAGAGAGAAAAGCCATCTAGCTACTATCGACGGACCCATAAGTCCGTGGTGAACTACTCATGCATCATCGGAGGAGCACCAATGAGGATGATGAACCCCTCCATGATCGTGTTGCCCTCTGGCAAGGTGCCGGAATACGGATCCAGATTGGATCTCGTGGTTCTGGAACTTGTGGCGGCTGTTTCATCGACTCCCCTAGAGTTTCAGGAATATTTGGGTATTTATAGAGTTGGAAAGGACATTTGTGGGCCCCACCACCCATTAGGGCGCGCCAGGGGCCTCTGGCACACCCAGGTGGGTGGTGGGGCCCACGGCCCTCCCCTCGTGCACTTCCTTGGCTCCCAAGTTGTCTTCTGGGCAGAAAAAAATCTCCAAAAAGTTTTGTGGCATTTGGACTTCGTTTGGTATTGATATTCTGGGAAGTAAAAAAACAAGCAAAAAATAGCAACTGGCACTGGGCACTATGTCAATAGGTTAGTCCCAAAAAATGATATAAAGTTTCTATAAAATGAATGTAAAACATCCTAGAATGATAGAATAAAAGCATGGAACAATAACAAATTATAGATACATTGGAGATGTATCACCTCGCTCCTGCACCCGCACGCACACGCCACACCCCGACCAGTCCAACCTCTCGATCCCCTCGACTGACAGCGGCGAGGCGAAGTCCTGGCTCCTGCTATGGCGAGGCCCCGGCGCTCCTGTACCTCCTCAGCCTGAAGAGCAGCGGTTGCGCCCCCAGCCCCGACCAGTACACCCTTCTCGAGACCCCAACCCACCCCCATCTCAATCCATCGTCCGACAGCAGCGTTGCAGCTCTGGCACATGCAATGGCACGGCCCTGGCGGTCCTTTCCCTCCTTGACTTGATCCTCCTCCAGGGCCACGCATCGGCAACGCTCACTGTCGGTGTCAAAACCGGCGGATCTCGGGTAAGGGGTCCCGAACTGTGCGTCTAAGGCTAATGGTAACAAGAGGCGGGGGACACGATATTTACCCAGGCTCGGGCCCTATCGATGGAGGTAATACCCTACTTCCTGCTTGATTGATCTTGAAAATATGAGTATTACAAGAGTTGATCTACCACGAGATCGTAGAGGCTAAACCCTAGAAGCTAGCCTATGATTATGATTGCCCTTGTCCTATGGACTAAACCCTCTGGTTTATATAGACACCGGAGGGGGCTAGGGTTACATAGAGTCGGTTACAGAGAAAGAGATCTACATATCCGGATTGCCAAGCTTGCCTTCCACGCAAAGGAGAGTCCCACCCGGACACGGGGCGAAGTCTTCAATCCTGTATCTTCATAGTCCAACAGTCCGGCGTAAGTACATAGTCCGGCTATCCAAGGACCCCCTAATCCAGGACTCCCTCAGTAGCCCCTGAACCAGGCTTCAATGACGATGAGTCTGGCGTGCAGATTGTCTTCGGCGTTGCAAGGTGGGTTCCTTCTCCGAATACTCCATAGAAGATTTTGAACACAAGGATCATGTCTGGCTCTGCAAAACAAATTCCACATACCACCGTAGAGAGCACAATATTCTACAAATCTAATCTGCTGACAATTTTTTGTAGCGTGACATCACGCCACGGCCTGGTCATTATTTGAACCATTTTTCTCAACCAGCTACTACACATATTGCGAGGTGGTTTCCTTGGCACGTCTTGTCGAAGCAGAGATCGGTGTCCCCTTATCACGGGATTCTCATCGATACGGGTGTGGGTAACCCAACCACGCCATCAATCGCGGCGCTTGGGGAATAAGCGATTTTACGGGGCAAGTGGGGAGGTGCACAGTTTCTACCGCCTTTATAAAGAGATAAGGATTCCTCTTTTTCACCCACGGATTCTTCTTCCCCTGCTCATCCATTCTCGCACGCTCGAGCTCTAGCGCCCAAGTTCTCACCTTCTCCATAATGCCATTCCAAACATGGACGGAGCAGGAGGCAAGTGGATGGTCTCCTCCGTAACGTAGGAGGACATTATGAAGCTCCGGGAAGCCGGATATCTGGCCGCAAACATCGCGCACCGGCTCCCGGATGCAGGGCAGATCATCCCTCCTCTGGAATCCCACGAGAGGGTTGTATTCCTTGCTCACTTCATCCGCGGACTGGGATTTCCCCTCCACCCATTTGTCCGCAGGCTCATTTTTACTACGGGCTGGACTTCCATGATCTAGCCCCCAATTTTATCCTCAACATCTCGGCGTTTATCGTCGTGTGCGAGGCCTTCCTCTGCATCAAGCCCCACTTCGGCTCGTGGCTGAAGACCATCAACGTGAAGCCGAAGGTGGTGGTCGGGCAGCAAGCGGAGTGCGGAGGCACCATGGTGGGCAAGATGCCCAACGTTACCTGGCTCGAAGGCTCCTATGTGGAGACCGTGAAGGGGTGGCAATCGGGGTGGTTCTATATCACCGAGCCACGTGACGCCAACTGGGTGGCGGCCCCCGAATTTTGATCCGGCATCCCCATGCGGCTCACCTCCTGGAAAGAGAAGGGCTTAGCCCGGGGTTCGCTGGTGGAGCTGACCGGACTCCAGACCTGTGTCAACAATATGATAAGCAAGAAAATCAAGCTTGTTAACGTGGTCCAGGTCATGCTCTTCCGTCGGATCCTTCCGTGTCAAAGACGGGCATTCAATATGTGGGAGTTCGACTCGGCCGAACACCAGACGCTGCGAGAGCTCTTTGACACGACGCACAAAGACGTCTGGAAGGTTCTGTTCAAGGCCGCCGAGGTACCTCCTCCCATTACCGAGGATCGCGGACTCAGCACAAAGCGCCCCGCCAATCCGGTAAGCTCTCTATATTTTACAAGATGTTCCTTTCCCCAGTATATTTGTGGGAGGAATTTAAGCCCCCACTCCAATTTAACAGGACTGGGTAGCGACAGCGGAGCGGATCGAATGTCCAGCTCCACTACCTGAAGATCCAGCAACGACTCTCTTAATGGAGATGTTGTTTCTGGCGCCCTATGAGGTGCCAAAGAAGAAGGCCAAGAAGAAGGCTGCGGGGACCAGGAAAGGTCTCCGGTGCAAGGTTGCATCGGACTCATCATCCGAAGACACCGAGGCGCGCTCGTCCAACGAAAATGAGGAGGAGGAAGAGGAAAGTCCTCCCCCCCAACCGGGGTGAAAAGAAAAGGAAGGCCGCCCCATCTGGGGAGGCCGAAGGGTCCAAGAAGGGAAAGACCCTCCCACCGGACCACTCCACAACAACCACCTATAGCGACGAGGAGTGGTTGCCCAGGGACAAGCCCCTGGCAAAGTCGTAAGTATACGGACACTATAATACTTATGGTATATTTTGCTTTATAGCTTCTTATCATGTCAAATATGATCGTGCAGTCCGTCCAAAGCCCACATCGACGTATCCTCCTCGGATGGGTCTTTGGGCCAGTCGGCGATGAACAGCGATTCACTCCCGATGGCCACCTCCCCCCGGCCCGCGAATGACACCAAGGTGTTGTTGTTAGAAATACGCCCTAGAGGCAATAATAAATTAGTTATTATTATATTTCCTTGTTCATGATAATTGTTTATTATCCATGTTATAATTGTATTGATAGGAAACTCAGATACATGTGTGGATACATAAACAACACTATGTCCCTAGTAAGCCTCTAGCTGACTAGCTCGTTGATCAATAGATGGTTACGGTTTCCTGATCATGGACATTGGATGTCGTTGATAACGGGATCACATCATTAGGAGAATGATGTGATGGACAAGACCCCAATCCTAAGCCTAGCACAAAGATCGTAGTTCGTATGCTAAAGCTTTTCTAATGTCAAGTATCATTTCCTTAGACCATGAGATTGTGCAACTCCCGGATACCGTAGGAATGCTTTGGGTGTACCAAACGTCACAACATAACTGGGTGGCTATAAAGGTGCACTACAGGTATTTCCGAAAGTGTCTGTTGGGTTGGCACGAATCGAGACTGGGATTTGTCACTCCGTGTAAATGGAGAGGTATCTCTGGGCCCACTCGGTAGGACATCATCATAATGTGCACGATATGATCAAGGGGTTGATCACGGGATGATGTGTTACGGAACGAGTAAAGAGACTTGCCGGTAACGAGATTGAACAAGGTATCGGTATACCGACGATCGAATCTCGGGCAAGTACAATACCGCTAGACAAAGGGAATTGTATACGGGATCGATTGAGTCCTTGACATCGTGGTTCATCCGATGAGATCATCGTGGAACATGTGGGAGCCAACATGGGTATCCAGATCCCGCTGTTGGTTATTGACCGGAGAACGTCTCGGTCATGTCTGCATGGTTCCCGAACCCATAGGGTCTACACACTTAAGGTTCGATGACGCTAGGGTTATAAAGGAAATTTGTATGTGGTTACCGAATGTTGTTCGGAGTCCCGGATGAGATCCCGGACGTCACGAGGAGTTCGGAATGGTCCGGAGGTAAAGATTTATATATGGGAAGTCCTGTTTTGGTCACCGGAAAAGTTTCGGGTTTTATCGGTAACGTACCGGGACCCCGGAGGGTTCCGGGGTCCCAAGTGGGGCCCGGCCCCGGAGGGCTGCATGGGCCAAGTGTGAGGGGACCAGCCCCAGGTGGGCTGGTGGCACCCCCCCACAGGGCCCAAGGCGCATAGGGTAGGGGGAGGGGGGGCCTCCACGTAACTTGGGGGGCATTCCCTCTCCCCCCCCTTGGCCGCACCCTAGATGGAGGGGGGCCCCCCCTAGGGGGAAACCTAGTGGGCGCAGCCCCTCCCTTCCCCTATATATATGGAGGGAGGGGGGCAGCCAACAGAAGTTCCCTCCCGGCCAGCCCTCCCTCCTCTCCTCCTCCTCTCGGGTGCTTGGCGAAGCCTTGCAGGATTGCCACGCTCCTTCATCACCACCACGCCATTGTGCTGCTGCTGGGCGGAGTCTTCCTCAACCTCTCCCTCTCTCCTTGCTGGATCAAGGCATGGGAGACATCACCGGGTTGTACGTGTGTTGAACGCGGAGGTGCCGTCCGTTCGGCACTAGGATCTCCGGTGATTTGGATCATGATGAGTACGACTCCTTCAAACCCGTTCTCTTGAACGCTTCCACTTAGCGATCTACAAGGGTATGTAGATGCACTCTCCTTCCCCTCGTTGTTGGTTTCTCCATAGATAGATCTTGGTGATTCGTAGGAAAATTTTGAATTTCTGCTACGTTCCCCAACAGTGGCATCATGAGCTAGGTCTATTGCGTAGATTCTTTGCACGAGTAGAACACAAAGTAGTTGTGGGCGTTGATTTTGTACAGTATGCTTACCGTTACTAGTCCAATCTTGTTTCAACGGTATTGTGGGATGAAGCGGCCCGGACCGACCTTACACGTACTCTTACGTGAGACAGGTTCCACCGACTGACATGCACTTGGTGCATAAGGTGGCTAGCGGGTGCCAGTCTCTCCCACTTTAGTCGGAACGGATTCAATTAAAAGGGTCCTTATGAAGGGTAAATAGCAATTGGCATATCACGTTGTGGTTTTGCGTAGGTAAGAAACGTTCTTGCTAGAAACCCATAGCAGCCACGTAAAACATGCAAACAACAATTAGAGGACGTCTAACTTGTTTTTGCAGGGTATGCTATGTGATGTGATATGGCCAAGAAGAATGTGATGAATAATATGTGATGTATGAGATTGATCATGTTCTTGTAATAGGAATCACGACTTGCATGTCGATGAGTATGACAACCGGCAGGAGCCATAGGAGTTGTCTTTATTTATTGTATGACCTGCGTGTCATTATACAACGCCATGTAATTACTTTACTTTATTGCTAACCGGTAGCCATAGTAGTAGAAGTAATAGTTGGCGAGACAACTTCATGAAGACACGATGATGGAGATCATGATGATGGATCATGGTGTCATGCCGGTGACGATGATGATCATGGAGCCCCGAAGATGGAGATCAAAAAGGAGCAAAATGATATTGGCCATATCATGTCACTATTTGATTGCATGTGATGTTTATCATGTTTTATGCATCTTATTTTCTTAGAACGACGGTAGTAAATAAGATGATCCCTCATTAAAATTTCAAGAAAGTGTTCCCCCTAACTGTGCACCGTTGCGAAAGTTCGTCGTTTCGAAGCACCACGTGATGATCGGGTGTGATAGATTCTTACGTTCACATACAACGGGTGTAAGCCAGATTTACACACGCAAAACACTTAGGTCAACTTGACGATCCTAGCATGTACAGACATGGCCTCGGAACACAAGAGACCGAAAGGTCGAGCATGAGTCGTATAGTAGATACGATCAACATGAAGATGTTCACCGATGATGACTAGTCCGTCTCACGTGATGATCGGACACGGCCTAGTTGACTCGGATCATGTAATCACTTAGATGACTAGAGGGATGTCTATCTGAGTGGGATTTCATGAGATGAACTTAATTATCATGAACATAGTCAAAAGATCTTTGCAAATTATGTCGTAAGCTCGCGCTTTAGTTCCATTGTTTAGATATGTTCCTAGAGAAAATATAGTTGAAAGTTGACAGTAGCGATTATGCGGACAGTAGAAAGCTTATGTCCTTAATGCACCGCTTAGTGTGCTGAACCCCAATCGTCGTTGTGGATGTTGCGAACATCGGACATACACGTTTTGATAACTACGTGATAGTTCAGTTAAACGGTTTAGAGTTGAGGCACCAAAGACGTTTTTCGAAACGTCGCGGAACATATGAGATGTTTCGAGGGCTGAAATTGGGATTTCAGGCTCGTGCCCACGTCAAGAGGTATAAGACCTCCGACGATTTTCTTAGCCTGCAAACTAAGGGAGAAAAGCTCAATCGTTGAGCTTGTGCTCAGATTGTCTGAGTGCAACAATCACTTGAATCGAGTGGGAGTTGATCTTCCAGATGAGATAGTGATGTTTCTCCAAAGTCATTGCCACCAAGCTGCTAGAGCTTCGTGATGAACTATAACATATCAGGGATAGATATGATGATCCTTGAGGTATTCACGATGTTTGACACCGCGAAAGTAGAAATCAAGAAGGAGCATCAATTGTTGATGGTTGGTGAAACCACTAGTTTCAAGAAGGGCAAGGGCAAGAAGGGATACTTCATGAAACGGCAAATCAGTTGCTGCTCTAGTGAAGAAACCCAAGGTTGAACCCAAACCCGAGACTAAGTGCTTCTGTAATAAGGGGAACAACCACTGGAGCAGAATTACCCTAGATACTTGGTAGATGAGAAGGCTGGCAAGGTCGATAGAAGTATATTGGATATACATTATGTTAATGTGTACTTTACTAGTACTCCTAGTAGCACCAGGGTATTAAGATACCGGTTCGGTTGCTAAGTGTTAGTAACTCGAAATAAAAGAGCTACGGAATAAACGGAGACTAGCTAAAGGTGAGCTGACGATATGTGTTGGAAGTGTTTCCAAGTTTGATGTGATCAAACATCGCACGCTCCCTCTACCATCAAGATTAGTATTAAACCTGAATAATTGTCATTTGGTGTTTGCGTTGAGCATAGACATGATTGGATTATGTCTATCGCAATACGGTTATTCATTTAAGGAGAATAATGGTTACTCTATTTATTTGAATAATACCTTCAATGGTCTTGCACCTAAAGGAATGGTTTATTGAATCTCGATCGTAGTGATACACATTTTCATGCCAAAAGATATAAGATAGTAATGATAGTACCACTTACTTGTGGCACTGCCATGTAAGTCATATTGGTATAAAACGCATGAAGAAGCTCCATGTTGATGGATCTTTGGACTCACTCGTTTTGAAAAGTTTGAGACATGCGAACCATGTCTATTGGTGTATACGCATGAAGAAACTCCATGCAGATGGATCGTTTGGACTCACTTGATTTTGAATCACTTGAGATATGCAAATCATACCACATGGGCAAGATGACTGAAAAGCCTCGTTTTCAGTAAGATGGAACAAGATAGCAACTTGTTGGAAGTAACACATTTTGATGTGTGCAGTCCAATGAGTGCTGAGGCATGCAGTGAATATCGTTATGTTCTTACTTCACAGATGATTCGAGTAGATGTTGAGTATATTTACTTGATGAAACACAAGTCTGAATTATTGAATGGTTCAAGTAATTTCAGAGTGAAGTTGAAGATCATCGTGACAAGAGGATAAAATGTCTATGATATGATCATAGAGATGAGTATCTGAGTTACGAGCTTTGGCACGCAATTAAGACATTGTGGAAATTGTTTCACAATTAATACCGCCTGGAACACCATAATGTGATGGTGTGTCCGAACATCATATTTGCACCCTATTGGATATAGTGCGTACCATGATGTATCTTATCGAATTACCATTATCGTTCATGGGTTAGGCATTAGAGACAACCGCACTCACTTTAATAGGGCACCATGTAATTCCATTGAGACGACACCGTTTGAACTATGGTTTGGAGAAACCTGAGTTGTCGTTTCTTAAAAGTTTGGGGCTGCGACGCTTATGTGAAAAGGTTTCAGGTTGATAAGCTCGAACCCAAAGCGGATAAAATGCATCTTCATAGGACACCCAAAACAGTTGGGTATGCCTCCTAATTCAGATCCGAAAGCAATAGGGATTGTTTCTTGAATCGGGTCCTTTCTCGAGGAAAAGTTTGTCTCGAAAATTGAGTGGGAGGATGGTGGAGACTTGATGAGGTTAATGAACCATTACTTCAACCAGTGTGTAGCAGGGCACAGGAAGTTGTTCCTGTGGCACCTACACCAATTGAAGTAGAAGCTTATGATATTGATCATGAAGTTTCGGATCAAGTCACTACCGTACCTCGTAGGGTGACAAGGATGCGTACTACTTCAGAGTGGTACAGTAATCTTGTCTTGAAGGTCATGTTGCTAGACAACAATGAACCTACGACCTATGGAGAAGCGATGGTGGGCCCAAATTATGACAAATGGTTAGAACCATGAAATCCGAGATAGGATCCATGTATCAGAACAAAGCATGGACTTTGGTGGACTTGCCCGATGATCGGCAAGCCATTGAGATAAATGGATCTTTAAGAAGAAGACGGACGTGGACGGTAATGTCACCGTCTATGAAGCTCGACTTGTGGCGAAGAGTTTTTTCACAAGTTCAAGGAGTTGACTACGATGAGATTTTCTCATCCGTAGCGATGCTTAACCCCGTCGGAATCAAGCTAGCATTAGCTGCATTTATGAAATCTGGCAGATGGATGTCAAAACGAGTTTCCTTACCAGTTTTCGTAAGGAAAGGTTGTATGTGATACAATCAGAAAGGTTTTGTCGATCCTAAGGATGCTAAAAGGTATGCTAGCTCCAGCGATCCTTCCATGGACTGGAGTAAGCATCTCGGAGTTGGAATATGCACTTTGATAAGATGATCAAAGATTTTGGGTTTATACAAAGTTTATGAGAAACTTGTATTTCCAAAGAAGTGAGTGGGAGCACTATAGAATTTCTGATGAGTATATGTTGTTGACATATTGTTGATCAGAAATGATGTAGAATTTCTAGAAAGCATATAGGGTTATTTGAAAGTATTTTTCAATGGAAAACCTGGATTAAGCTACTTGAACATTGAGCATCAAGATCTATGAGGATAGATCAAAACGCTTAATGGTACTTTCAAATGAGCACATACCTTGACATGATCTTGAAGGTGTTCAAGATGGATCAGTCAAAGAAGGAGTTCTTGCCTGAGTTGTAAGGTATGAAGTTAAGAGTTAAAGCTCGACCACGGCAGAAGAGAGAGAAAGGACGAATGTCGTCCCCTATGCTTCAGACGTAGGCTCTATAGTATGCTATGCTGTGTACCGCACCGGAAGTGTGCCTTGCCATGAGTCAGTCAAGGGGTACAAGAATGATCCAGGAATGGATCATTGGACAACGGTCAAAATTGTCCTTGGAGTAAATAAGGACACGTTTCTCGATTATGGAGGTGATAAAGAGTTCAGCGTAAAGGGTTACGTCGATGCAAGCTTTAACACCTATCCGAATGACTCTGAGTAGCAAACCGGATACGTATAGTGGAGCAACCATTTGGAATAGCTCCAAGTGGAGCGTGGAAGCAGCATTTACAATATGACATAGAGAATTGCGAAGTACATACGGATCTGAAAGTTGCAGACCCGTTGACTAAAACCTCTCTCACAAGCAAAACATGATCAAACCCCAGAACTCATTGAGTCTTAATCACATAATGATGTGAACTAGTTTAATGACACTAGTAAACTCTTTGGATGTTGGTCACATGGCGATGTGACGTGTGAGTGTTAATCACATGACGATGTGAACTAGATTATTGACTCTAGTGCAAGTGGGAGACTGTTGGAAATGTGCCCTAGAGGCAATAATAAATTAGTTATTATTATATTTCCTTGTTCATGATAATCGTTTATTATCCATGCTATAATTGTATTGATAGGAAACTCAGATACATGTGTGGATACATAGACAACACCATGTCCCTAGTAAGCCTCTAGTTGACTAGCTCGCTAATCAATAGATGGTTATGGTTTCCTGACCATGGACATTGGATGTCGTTGATAACGGGATCACATCATTAGGAGAATGATGTGATGGACAAGACCCAATCCTAAGCCTAGCACAAAGATCGTAGTTCGTATGCTAAAGCTTTTCTAATGTCAAGTATCATTTCCTTAGACCATGAGATTGTGCAACTCCCGGATACCGTAGGAATGCTTTGGGTGTACCAAACGTCACAACGTAACTGGGTGGCTATAAAGGTGCACTACAGGTATCTCCGAAAGTGTCTGTTGGGTTGGCACGAATCGAGACTGGGATTTGTCACTCCGTGTAAACGGAGAGGTATCTCTGGGCCCACTCGGTAGGACATCATCATAATGTGCACAATGTGACCAAGGGGTTGATCACGGGATGATGTGTTACGGAACGAGTAAAGAGACTTGCCGGTAACGAGATTGAACAAGGTATCGGTATACCGACGATCGAATCTCGGGCAAGTACAATACCGCTAGACAAAGGGAATTGTATACGGGATCGATTGAGTCCTTGACATCGTGGTTCATCTGATGAGATCATTGTGGAACATGTGGGAATCCAGCATGGGTATCCAGATCCCGCTGTTGGTTATTGACCGGAGAACATCTCGGTCATGTCCAAACCCTAGGGTCTATTAAGGTTCGATGATGCTAGGTTATAAAGGAAATTTGTATGTGGTTACCGAATGTTGTTCGGAGTCCCGGATGAGATCCTGGACATCACGAGGAGTTCGGAATGGTCCGGAGGTAAAGATTTATATATGGGAAGTCCTGTTTTGGTCACTGGAAAAGTTCGGGTTTTATCGGTAACGTACCGGGACCACCGGAGGGTCCCGGGGGTCCACCAAGTGGGGCCACCGGCCCCGGAGGGCTGCATGGCCATGTGTGGAGGGGACCAGCCCCAGGTGGGCTGGTGCACCCCCCCCCCACAAGGGCCCAAGGCGCCTAGGGTAGGGGGAGGGGGCGCACCCACCTAACTTGGGGGGCAAGTTTCCCCTTCCCCCCCCCCCTGGCCGCCACCCTAGATGGGATTGGGCTGGCCGCCGCCCCTAGGGGTGAAACCCTAGGTGGGGGCGCAGCCCCCCCTCTCCCCCTATATATACTTGAGGGTTTTTGGGGCTGCCAACAGATGAGTTTCACATCTCCCAGGCGCAGCCCTACCTCTCTCCCTTCTCCTCTCTCGCGGTGCTTGGCGAAGCCTTGCAGGATTGCCACGCTCCTTCATCACCACCACGCCATTGTGCTGCTGCTGGGCGGAGTCTTCCTCAACCTCTCCCTCTCTCCTTGCTGGATCAAGGCATGGGAGACATCACCGGGTTGTACGTGTGTTGAACGCGGAGGTGCCGTCCGTTCGGCACTAGGATCTCCGGTGATTTGGATCATGATGAGTACGACTCCTTCAAACCCGTTCTCTTGAACGCTTCCACTTAGCAATCTACAAGGGTATGTAGATGCACTCTCCTTCCCCTCGTTGTTGGTTTCTCCATAGATAGATCTTGGTGATTCGTAGGAAAATTTTGAATTTCTGCTACGTTCCCCAACAGTGGCATCATGAGCTAGGTCTATTGCGTAGATTCTTTGCACGAGTAGAACACAAAGTAGTTGTGGGCGTTGATTTTGTTCAATATGCTTACCGTTACTAGTCCAATCTTGTTTCAACGGTATTGTGGGATGAAGCGGCCCGGACCGACCTTACACGTACTCTTACGTGAGACAGGTTCCACCGACTGACATGCACTTGGTGCATAAGGTGGCTAGCGGGTGCCAGTCTCTCCCACTTTAGTCGGAACGGATTCAATGAAAAGGGTCCTTATGAAGGGTAAATAGCAATTGGCATATCACGTTGTGGTTTTGCGTAGGTAAGAAACGTTCTTGCTAGAAACCCATAGCAGCCACGTAAAACATGCAAACAACAATTAGAGGACGTCTAACTTGTTTTTGCAGGGTATGCTATGTGATGTGATATGGCCAAGAAGAATGTGATGAATGATATGTGATGTATGAGATTGATCATGTTCTTGTAATAGGAATCACGACTTGCATGTCGATGAGTATGACAACCGGCAGGAGCCATAGGAGTTGTCTTTATTTATTGTATGACCTGCGTGTCATTAAACAACGCCATGTAATTACTTTACTTTATTGCTAACCGGTAGCCATAGTAGTAGAAGTAATAGTTGGCGAGACAACTTCATGAAGACACGATGATGGATCATGATGATGGAGATCATGGTGTCATGCCGGTGACGATGATGATCATGGAGCCCCGAAGATGGAGATCAAAAGGAGCAAAATGATATTGGCCATATCATGTCACTATTTGATTGCATGTGATGTTTATCATGTTTATGCATCTTATTTGCTTAGAACGACGGTAGTAAATAAGATGATCCCTCATTAAAATTTCAAGAAAGTGTTCCCCCTAACTGTGCACCGTTGCGAAAGTTCGTCGTTTCGAAGCACCACGTGATGATCGGGTGTGATAGATTCTTACGTTCACATACAACGGGTGTAAGCCAGATTTACACACGCGAAACACTTAGGTTAACTTGACGAGCCTAGCATGTACAGACATGGCCTCGGAACACAAGAGACCGAAAGGTCGAGCATGAGTCGTATAGTAGATACGATCAACATGAAGATGTTCACCGATGATGACTAGTCCGTCTCACGTGATGATCGGACACGGCCTAGTTGACTCGGATCATGTAATCACTTAGATGACTAGAGGGATGTCTATCTGAGTGGGAGTTCATAAGATGAACTTAATTATCCTGAACATAGTCAAAAGATCTTTGCAAATTATGTCGTAAGCTCGCGCTTTAGTTCCACTGTTTAGATATGTTCCTAGAGAAAATATAGTTGAAAGTTGACAGTAGCGATTATGCGGACAGTAGAAAGCTTATGTCCTTAATGCACCGCTCAGTGTGCTGAACCCCAAACGTCGTCTGTGGATGTTGCGAACATCGGACATACACGTTTTGATAACTACGTGATAGTTCAGTTAAACGGTTTAGAGTTGAGGCACCAAAGACGTTTTCGAAACGTCGCGGAACATATGAGATGTTTCGAGGGCTGAAATTGGGATTTCAGGCTCGTGCCCACGTCAAGAGGTATAAGACCTCCGACGATTTTCTTAGCCTGCAAACTAAGGGAGAAAAGCTCAATCGTTGAGCTTGTGCTCAGATTGTCTGAGTGCAACAATCACTTGAATCGAGTGGGAGTTGATCTTCCAGATGAGATAGTGATGTTTCTCCAAAGTCATTGCCACCAAGCTGCTAGAGCTTCGTGATGAACTATAACATATCAGGGATAGATATGATGATCCTTGAGGTATTCGCGATGTTTGACACCGCGAAAGTAGAAATCAAGAAGGAGCATCAATTGTTGATGGTTGGTGAAACCACTAGTTTCAAGAAGGGCAAGGGCAAGAAGGGATACTTCATGAAACGGCAAATCAGTTGCTGCTCTAGTGAAGAAACCCAAGGTTGAACCCAAACCCGAGACTAAGTGGTTCTATAATAAGGGGAACAACCACTGGAGCAGAATTACCCTAGACACTTGGTAGATGAGAAGGCTGGCAAGGTCGATAGAAGTATATTGGATATACATTATGTTAATGTGTACTTTACTAGTACTCCTAGTAGCACCAGGGTATTAAGATACCGGTTCGGTTGCTAAGTGTTAGTAACTCGAAATAAAAGAGCTACGGAATAAGCGGAGACTAGCTAAAGGTGAGCTGACGATATATGTTGGAACTGTTTCCAAGTTTGATGTGATCAAACATCGCACGCTCCCTCTACCATCAAGATTAGTATTAAACCTGAATAATTGTCATTTGGTGTTTGCGTTGAGCATAGACATGATTGGATTATGTCTATCGCAATACGGTTATTCATTTAAGGAGAATAATGGTTACTCTATTTATTTGAATAATACCTTCAATGGTCTTGCACCTAAAGGAATGGTTTATTGAATCTCGATCGTAGTGATACACATTTTCATGCCAAAAGATATAAGATAGTAATGATAGTACCACTTACTTGTGGCACTGCCATGTAAGTCATATTGGTATAAAACGCATGAAGAAGCTCCATGTTGATGGATCTTTGGACTCACTCGTTTTTGAAAAGTTTGAGACATGCGAACCATGTCTATTGGTGTATACGCATGAAGAAACTCCATGCAGATGGATCGTTTGGACTCACTTGATTTTGAATCACTTGAGATATGCAAATCATACCACATGGGCAAGATGACTGAAAAGCCTCGTTTTCAGTAAGATGGAACAAGATAGCAACTTGTTGGAAGTAACACATTTTGATGTGTGCAGTCCAATGAGTGCTGAGGCATGCAGTGAATATCGTTATGTTCTTACTTCACAGATGATTCGAGTAGATGTTGAGTATATTTACTTGATGAAACACAAGTCTGAATTATTGAATGGTTCAAGTAATTTCAGAGTGAAGTTGAAGATCATCGTGACAAGAGGATAAAATGTCTATGATATGATCATAGAGATGAGTATCTGAGTTACGAGCTTTGGCACGCAATTAAGACATTGTGGAAATTGTTTCACAATTAATACCGCCTGGAACACCATAGTGTGATGGTGTGTCCGAACATCATAGTTGCACCCTATTGGATATGGTGCGTACCATGATGTCTCTTATCGAATTACCACTATCGTTCATGGGTTAGGCATTAGAGACAACCGCACTCACTTTAATAGGGCACCACGTAATTCCGTTGAGACGACACCGTTTGAACTATGGTTTGGAGAAACCTAAGTTGTCGTTTCTTAAAAGTTTGGGGATGCGACGCTTATGTGAAAAGTTTCAGGTTGATAAGCTCGAACCCAAAGCGGATAAAATGCATCTTCATAGGACACCCAAAACAGTTGGGTATGCCTCCTAATTCAGATCCTGAAAGCAATAGGGATTGTTTCTTGAATCGGGTCCTTTCTCGAGGAAAAGTTTGTCTCGAAAATTGAGTGGGAGGATGGTGGAGACTTGATGAGGTTAATGAACCATTACTTCAACCAGTGTGTAGCAGGGCACAGGAAGTTGTTCCTGTGGCACCTACACCAATTGAAGTAGAAGCTTATGATAGTGATCATGAAGTTTCGGATCAAGTCACTACCGTACCTCGTAGGGTGACAAGGATGCGTACTACTTCAGAGTGGTACAGTAATCCTGTCTTGAAGGTCATGTTGCTAGACAACAATGAACCTACGAGCTATGGAGAAGCGATGGTGGGCCCAAATTCCGACAAATGGTTAGAAGCCATGAAATCCGAGATAGGATCCATGTATCAGAACAAAGCATGGACTTTGGTGGACTTGCCCGATGATCGGCAAGCCATTGAGATAAATGGATCTTTAAGAAGAAGACGGACGTGGACGGTAATGTCACCGTCTATGAAGCTCGACTTGTGGCGAAGAGTTTTTCACAAGTTCAAGGAGTTGACTACGATGAGATTTTCTCATCCGTAGCGATGCTTAAGTCCGTCGGAATCATGTTAGCATTAGCTGCATTTATGAAATCTGGCAGATGGATGTCAAAACGAGTTTCCTTACCAGTTTTCGTAAGGAAAGGTTGTATGTGATACAATCAGAAAGGTTTTGTCGATCCTAAGGATGCTAAAAGGTATGCTAGCTCCAGCGATCCTTCCATGGACTGGAGTAAGCATCTCGGAGTTGGAATATGCACTTTGATAAGATGATCAAAGATTTTGGGTTTATACAAAGTTTATGAGAAACTTGTATTTCCAAAGAAGTGAGTGGGAGCACTATAGAATTTCTGATGAGTATATGTTGTTGACATATTGTTGATCAGAAATGATGTAGAATTTCTGGAAAGCATATAGGGTTATTTGAAAGTGTTTTTCAATGGAAAACCTGGATTAAGCTACTTGAACATTGAGCATCAAGATCTATGAGGATAGATCAAAACGCTTAATGGTACTTTCAAATGAGCACATACCTTGACATGATCTTGAAGGTGTTCAAGATGGATCAGTCAAAGAAGGAGTTCTTGCCTGAGTTATAAGGTATGAAGTTAAGAGTTAAAGCTCGACCACGGCAGAAGAGAGAGAAAAGACGAATGTCGTCCCCTATGCTTCAGACGTAGGCTCTATAGTATGCTATGTTGTGTACCGCACCGGAAGTGTGCCTTGCCATGAGTCAGTCAAGGGGTACAAGAATGATCCAGGAATGGATCATTGGACAGCGGTCAAAATTGTCCTTGGAGTAAATAAGGACACGTTTCTAGATTATGGAGGTGATAAAGAGTTCGGCGTAAAGGGTTACGTCGATGCAAGCTTTAACACCTATCCGAATGACTCTTATTAGCAAACCGGATACGTATGGTGGAGCAACCATTCGGAATAGCTTCAAGTGGAGCGTAGAAGCAGCATTTAAAATATGACATAGAGAATTGCGAAGTACATACGGATCTGAAAGTTGCAGACCCGTTGACTAAAACCTCTCTCACAAGCAAAACATGATCAAACCCCAGAACTCATTGAGTCTTAATCACATAATGATGCGAACTAGTTTAATGACACTAGTAAACTCTTTGGATGTTGGTCACATGGCGATGTGACGTGTGAGTGTTAATCACATGACGATGTGAGCTAGATTATTGACTCTATTGCAAGTGGGAGACTGTTGGAAATATGCCCTAGAGGCAATAATAAATTAGTTATTATTATATTTCCTTGTTCATGATAATCGTTTATTATCCATGCTATAATTGTATTGATAGGAAACTCAGATACATGTGTGGATACATAGACAACACCATGTCCCTAGTAAGCCTCTAGTTGACTAGCTCGTTGATCAATAGATGGTTACGGTTTCCTGACCATGGACATTGGATGTCGTTGATAACGGGATCACATCATTAGGAGAATGATGTGATGGACAAGACCCAATCCTAAGCCTAGCACAAAGATCGTAGTTCGTATGCTAAAGCTTTTCTAATGTCAAGTATCATTTCCTTAGACCATGAGATTGTGCAACTCCCGGATACCGTAGGAATGCTTTGGGTGTACCAAACGTCACAACGTAACTGGGTGGCTATAAAGGTGCACTACAGGTATCTCCGAAAGTGTCTGTTGGGTTGGCACGAATCGAGACTGGGATTTGTCACTCCGTGTAAACGGAGAGGTATCTCTGGGCCCACTCGGTAGGACATCATCATAATGTGCACAATGTGACCAAGGGGTTGATCACGGGATGATGTGTTACGGAACGAGTAAAGAGACTTGCCGGTAACGAGATTGAACAAGGTATCGGTATACCAACGATCGAATCTCGGGCAAGTACAATACCGCTAGACAAAGGGAATTGTATACGGGGTCGATTGAGTCCTTGACATCGTGGTTCATCCGATGAGATCATTGTGGAACATGTGGGATCCAGCATGGGTATCCAGATCCCGCTGTTGGTTATTGACCGGAGAACGTCTCGGTCATGTCTGCATGGTTCCCGAACCCGTAGGGTCTACACACTTAAGGTTCGATGATGCTAGGGTTATAAAGGAAATTTGTATGTGGTTACCGAATGTTGTTCGGAGTCCCGGATGAGATCCTGGACATCACGAGGAGTTCTGGAATGGTCCGGAGGTAAAGATTTATATATGGGAAGTCCTGTTTTGGTCACTGGAAAAGATTCGGGTTTTATCGGTACCGTACCGGGACCACCGGGAGGGTCCCGGGGGTCCACCAAGTGGGGCCACCGGCCCCGGAGGGCTGCATGAGCCAAGTGTGGGAGGGGACCAGCCCCAGGTGGGCTGGTGCACCCCCCCCCCCACAAGGGCCCAAGGCGCCTAGGGTAGGGGGAGGGGGCGCACCCACCTAACTTGGGGGGCAAGTTTCCCCTTCCCCCCCCCTTGGCCGCCACCCTAGATGGGATTGGGCTGGCCGCCGCCCCTAGGGGTGAAACCCTAGGTGGGGGCGCAGCCCCCCCTCTCCCCCTATATATACTTGAGGGTTTTTGGGGCTGCCAACAGATGAGTTTCACATCTCCCAGGCGCAGCCCTACCTCTCTCCCTTCTCCTCTCTCGCGGTGCTTGGCGAAGCCTTGCAGGATTGCCATGCTCCTTCATCACCACCACGCCATTGTGCTGCTGCTGGACGGAGTCTTCCTCAACCTCTCCCTCTCTCCTTGCTGGATCAAGGCATGGGAGACGTCACCGGGCTGTACGTGTGTTGAACGCGGAGGTGCCGTCCGTTCGGCACTAGGATCTCCGGTGATTTGGATCACGATGAGTACGACTCCTTCAACCCCGTTCTCTTGAACGCTTCCGCTTAGCGATCTACAAGGGTATGTAGATGCACTCTCCTTCCCCTCGTTGCTGGTTTCTCCATAGATAGATCTTGGTGATTCGTAGGAAAATTTTGAATTTCTGCTACGTTCCCCAACAGTGGCATCATGAGCTAGGTCTATTGCGTAGATTCTTTGCACGAGTAGAACACAAAGTAGTTGTGGGCGTTGATTTTGTTCAATATGCTTACCGTTACTAGTCCAATCTTGTTTCGACGGTATTGTGGGATGAAGCGGCCCGGACCGACCTTACACGTACTCTTACGTGAGACAGGTTCCACCGACTGACATGCACTTGGTGCATAAGGTGGCTAGCGGGTGCCAGTCTCTCCCACTTTAGTCGGAACGGATTCGATGAAAAGGGTCCTTATGAAGGGTAAATAGCAATTGGCATATCACGTTGTGGTTTTGCGTAGGTAAGAAACGTTCTTGCTAGAAACCCATAGCAGCCACGTAAAACATGCAAACAACAATTAGAGGACGTCTAACTTGTTTTTGCAGGGTATGCTATGTGATGTGATATGGCCAAGAAGAATGTGATGAATGATATGTGATGTATGAGATTGATCATGTTCTTGTAATAGGAATCACGACTTGCATGTCGATGAGTATGACAACCGGCAGGAGCCATAGGAGTTGTCTTTATTTATTGTATGACCTGCGTGTCATTAACAACGCCATGTAATTACTTTACTTTATTGCTAACCGGTAGCCATAGTAGTAGAAGTAATAGTTGGCGAGACAACTTCATGAAGACACGATGATGGAGATCATGGTGTCATGCCGGTGACGATGATGATCATGGAGCCCCGAAGATGGAGATCAAAAAGGAGCAAAATGATATTGGCCATATCATGTCACTATTTGATTGCATGTGATGTTTATCATGTTTATGCATCTTATTTTCTTAGAACGACGGTAGTAAATAAGATGATCCCTCATTAAAATTTCAAGAAAGTGTTCCCCCTAACTGTGCACCGTTGCGAAAGTTCGTCGTTTCGAAGCACCACGTGATGATCGGGTGTGATAGATTCTTACGTTCACATACAACGGGTGTAAGCCAGATTTACACACGCAAAACACTTAGGTTAACTTGACGAGCCTAGCATGTACAGACATGGCCTCGGAACACAAGAGACCGAAAGGTCGAGCATGAGTCGTATAGTAGATACGATCAACATGAAGATGTTCACCGATGATGACTAGTCCGTCTCACGTGATGATCGGACACGGCCTAGTTGACTCGGATCATGTAATCACTTAGATGACTAGAGGGATGTCTATCTGAGTGGGAGTTCATGAGATGAACTTAATTATCCTGAACATAGTCAAAAGATCTTTGCAAATTATGTCGTAAGCTCGCGCTTTAGTTCCACTGTTTAGATATGTTCCTAGTGAAAATATAGTTGAAAGTTGACAGTAGCGATTATGCGGACAGTAGAAAGCTTATGTCCTTAATGCACCGCTTAGTGTGCTGAACCCCAAACGTCGTCTGTGGATGTTGCGAACATCGGACATACACGTTTTGATAACTACGTGATAGTTCAGTTAAACGGTTTAGAGTTGAGGCACCAAAGACGTTTTTCGAAACGTCGCGGAACATATGAGATGTTTCGAGGGCTGAAATTGGGATTTCAGGCTCGTGCCCACGTCAAGAGGTATAAGACCTCCGACGATTTTCTTAGCCTGCAAACTAAGGGAGAAAAGCTCAATCGTTGAGCTTGTGCTCAGATTGTCTGAGTGCAACAATCACTTGAATCGAGTGGGAGTTGATCTTCCAGATGAGATAGTGATGTTTCTCCAAAGTCATTGCCACCAAGCTGCTAGAGCTTCGTGATGAACTATAACATATCAGGGATAGATATGATGATCCTTGAGGTATTCACGATGTTTGACACCGCGAAAGTAGAAATCAAGAAGGAGCATCAATTGTTGATGGTTGGTGAAACCACTAGTTTCAAGAAGGGCAAGGGCAAGAAGGGATACTTCATGAAACGGCAAATCAGTTGCTGCTCTAGTGAAGAAACCCAAGGTTGAACCCAAACCCGAGACTAAGTGCTTCTGTAATAAGGGGAACAACCACTGGAGCAGAATTACCCTAGATACTTGGTAGATGAGAAGGCTGGCAAGGTCGATAGAAGTATATTGGATATACATTATGTTAATGTGTACTTTACTAGTACTCCTAGTAGCACCAGGGTATTAGATACCGGTTCGGTTGCTAAGTGTTAGTAACTCGAAATAAAAGAGCTACGGAATAAACGGAGACTAGCTAAAGGTGAGCTGACGATATGTGTTGGAAGTGTTTCCAAGTTTGATGTGATCAAACATCGCACGCTCCCTCTACCATCAAGATTAGTATTAAACCTGAATAATTGTGATTTGGTGTTTGCGTTGAGCATAGACATGATTGGATTATGTCTATCGCAATACGGTTATTCATTTAAGGAGAATAATGGTTACTCTATTTATTTGAATAATACCTTCAATGGTCTTGCACCTAAAGGAATGGTTTATTGAATCTCGATCGTAGTGATACACATTTTCATGCCAAAAGATATAAGATAGTAATGATAGTACCACTTACTTGTGGCACTGCCATGTAAGTCATATTGGTATAAAACGCATGAAGAAGCTCCATGTTGATGGATCTTTGGACTCACTCGTTTTTGAAAAGTTTGAGACATGCGAACCATGTCTATTGGTGTATACGCATGAAGAAACTCCATGCAGATGGATCGTTTGGACTCACTTGATTTTGAATCACTTGAGATATGCAAATCATACCACATGGGCAAGATGACTGAAAAGCCTCGTTTTCAGTAAGATGGAACAAGATAGCAACTTGTTGGAAGTAACACATTTTGATGTGTGCAGTCCAATGAGTGCTGAGGCATGCAGTGAATATCGTTATGTTCTTACTTCACAGATGATTCGAGTAGATGTTGGTATATTTACTTGATGAAACACAAGTCTGAATTAAAGAATGGTTCAAGTAATTTCACAGTGAAGTTGAAGATCATCGTGACAAGAGGATAAAATGTTTATGATATGAACATAGAGATGAGTATCTGAGTTACGAGCTTTGGCACGCAATTAAGACATTGTGGAAATTGTTTCACAATTAATACCGCCTGGAACACCATAGTGTGATGTTGTGTCCGAACATCATAGTTGCACCCTATTGGATATGGTGCGTACCATGATGTCTCTTATCGAATTACCACTATCGTTCATGGGTTAGGCATTAGAGACAACCGCACTCACTTTAATAGGGCACCACGTAATTCCGTTGAGACGACACCGTTTGAACTATGGTTTGGAGAAACCTGAGTTGTCGTTTCTTAAAAGTTTGGGGATGCGACGCTTAGGTGAAGAGATTTCAGGTTGATAAGCTCGAACCCAAAGCGGATAAAATGCATCTTCATAGGACACCCAAAACAGTTGGGTATGCCTCCTAATTCAGATCTGAAAGCAATAGGGATTGTTTCTTGAATCGGGTCCTTTCTCGAGGAAAAGTTTGTCTCGAAAATTGAGTGGGAGGATGGTGGATACTTGATGAGGTTAATGAACCATTACTTCAACCAGTGTGTAGCAGGGCATGGGAAGTTGTTCCTGTGGCACCTACACCAATTGAAGTAGAAGCTTATGATATTGATCATGAAGTTTCGGATCAAGTCACTACCGTACCTCGTAGGGTGACAAGGATGCGTACTACTTCAGAGTGGTACAGTAATCCTGTCTTGAAGGTCATGTTGCTAGACAACAATGAACCTACGACCTATGGAGAAGCGATGGTGGGCCCAAATTATGACAAATGGTTAGAACCATGAAATCCGAGATAGGATCCATGTATCAGAACAAAGCATGGACTTTGGTGGACTTGCCCGATGATCGGCAAGCCATTGAGATAAATGGATCTTTAAGAAGAAGACGGACGTGGACGGTAATGTCACCGTCTATGAAGCTCGACTTGTGGCGAAGAGTTTTTTCACAAGTTCAAGGAGTTGACTACGATGAGATTTTCTCATCCGTAGCGATGCTTAAGTCCGTCGGAATCATGTTAGCATTAGCTGCATTTATGAAATCTGGCAGATGGATGTCAAAACGAGTTTCCTTACCAGTTTTCGTAAGGAAAGGTTGTATGTGATACAATCAGAAAGGTTTTGTCGATCCTAAGGATGCTAAAAGGTATGCTAGCTCCAGCGATCCTTCCATGGACTGGAGTAAGCATCTCGGAGTTGGAATATGCACTTTGATAAGATGATCAAAAATTTTGGGTTTATACAAAGTTTGTGAGAAACTTGTGTTTCCAAAGAAGTGAGTGGGAGCACTATAGAATTTCTGATGAGTATATGTTGTTGACATATTGTTGATCAGAAATGATTTAGAATTTCTAGAAAAGTATGTAGGGTTATTTGAAAGTATTTTTCAATGGAAAACCTGGATTAAGCTACTTGAACATTGAGCATCAAGATCTATGAGGATGGATCAAAACGCTTAATGGTACTTTCAAAATGAGCACATACCTTGACATGATCTTGAAGGTGTTCAAGATGGATCAGTCAAAGAAGGAGTTCTTGCCTTAGTTGTAAGGTATGAAGTTAAGAGTTAAAGCTCGACCACGGCAGAAGAGAGAGAAAAGACGAATGTCGTCCCCTATGCTTCAGACGTAGGCTCTATAGTATGCTATGTTGTGTACCGCACCGGAAGTGTGCCTTGCCATGAGTCAGTCAAGGGGTACAAGAATGATCCAGGAATGGATCATTGGACAGCGGTCAAAATTGTCCTTGGAGTAAATAAGGACACGTTTCTCGATTATGGAGGTGATAAAGAGTTCGGCGTAAAGGGTTACGTCGATGCAAGCTTTAACACCTATCCGAATGACTCTTATTATCAAACCGGATATGTATAGTGGAGCAACCATTCGGAATAGCTTCAAGTGGAGCGTAGAAGCAGCATTTACAATATGACATAGAGAATTAGCAAGTACATACGGATCTGAAAGTTGCAGACCCGTTGACTAAAACCTCTCTCACAAGCAAAACATGATCAAACCCCAGAACTCATTGAGTCTTAATCACATAATGATGTGAACTAGTTTAATGACACTAGTAAACTCTTTGGATGTTGGTCACATGGCGATGTGACGTGTGAGTGTTAATCACATGACGATGTGAGCTAGATTATTGACTCTATTGCAAGTGGGAGACTGTTGGAAATATGCCCTAGAGGCAATAATAAATTAGTTATTATTATATTTCCTTGTTCATGATAATCGTTTATTATCCATTCTATAATTGTATTGATAGGAAACTCAGATACATGTGTGGATACATAAAAAACACTATGTCCCTAGTAAGCCTCTAGCTGACTAGCTCGTTGATCAATAGATGGTTACGGTTTCCTGACCATTGACATTGGATGTCGTTGATAACGGGATCACATCATTAGGAGAATGATGTGATGGATAAGACCCCAATCCTAAGCCTAGCACAAAGATCGTAGTTCGTATGCTAAAGCTTTTCTAATGTCAAGTATCATTTCCTTAGACCATGAGATTGTGCAACTCCCGGATACCGTAGGAATGCTTTGGGTGTACCAAACGTCACAACGTAACTGGGTGGCTATAAAGGTGCACTACAGGTATTTCCGAAAGTGTATGTTGGGTTGGCACGAATTGAGATTGGGATTTGTCACTCCGTGTAAACGGAGAGGTATCTCTGGGCCCACTCGGTAGGACATCATCATAATGTGCACAATATGATCAAGGGGTTGATCACGGGATGATGTGTTACGGAACGAGTGAAGAGACTTGCCGGTAATGAGATTGAACAAGGTATCGGTATACCGACGATCGAATCTCGGGCAAGTACAATACCGCTAGACAAAGGGAATTGTATACGGGGTCAATTGAGTCCTTGATATCGTGGTTCATCCGATGAGATCATTGTGGAACATGTGGGATCCAGCATGGGTATCCAGATCCCGCTGTTGGTTATTGACCGGAGAACATCTCGGTCATGTCTGCATGGTTCCCGAACCCGTAGGGTCTACACACTTAAGGTTCGATGATGCTAGGGTTATAAAGGAAATTTGTATGTGGTTACCGAATGTTGTTCGGAGTCCCGGATGAGATCCTGGACATCACGAGGAGTTCTGGAATGGTACGGAGGTAAAGATTTATATATGGGAAGTCCTGTTTTGGTCATTGGAAAAGTTTCGGGTTTTATCGGTAACGTATCGGGACCACCGGGAGGGTCCCGGGGGTCCACCAAGTGGGGCCATCGGCCCCGGAGGGCTGCATGGGCCAAGTATGGGAGGGGATCAGCCCCAGGTGGGCTGGTGCGCCCCCCCCACCCCACAAGGGCCCAAGGCGCCTAGGGTTGGGGGAGGGGGCGCACCCACCTAACTTGGGGGGCAAGTTTCCCCTCTCCCCCCCCCTGGCCGCCACCGTAGATGGGATTGGGCTGGCCACCGCCCCTAGGGCTGGAGCCCTAGGTGGGGGAGCATCCCCCCCGCTCCCCCTATATATACTTGAGGGTTTTTGGGGCTGCCAACAGATGAGTTTCACCTCTCCCAGGCGCAGCCCTACCTCTCTCCCTTCTCTCTCGCGGTGCTTGGCGAAGCCCTGCAGGATTACCACGCTCCACCATCACCACCACGCCGTTGTGCTGCTGCGGGGCGGAGTCTTCCTCAACCTCTCCCTCTCTCCTTGCTGGATCAAGGCATGGGAGACGTCACCGGGTTGTACGTGTGTTGAACGCGGAGGTGCCGTCCGTTCGGCACTAGGATCTCCTGTGATTTGGATCACGACGAGTACCACTCCTTCAACCCCGTTCTCTTTAACGCTTCCGCTTAGTGATCTACAAGGGTATGTAGATGCACTCTCCTTCCCCTCGTTGTTGGTTTCTCCATAGATAGATCTTGGTGATTCGTAGGAAAATTTTAAATTTCTGCTACGTTCCCCAACAGTTGTCTCAGACGATACCGGACCAAGGGGAGATAGTTATGGAGACGCATCAAGGAGAAATCCCAGACGCCGGGCACATGGGGGAAGACCCCCATGGATTCTGATGACGGGGGCTGCAGCAAGTTTGGCCCCTAGCCGGATACTGCGCCGGAACCTCCAGTGGTTCCGGATTCAGACAGGCAGCCCCTCACTAAGGGGGGCGAGCCGCCTATGCCGATGACTTCTGTCCATCCAGAGGCATCGGGCAACTTGCTGGAAGCGCTTCAGGGTGCTTCCATTGATTAAGAACACCGTACTCTTATGAGTATGGTGATTGAGAAGGTTCGGTCCGCCAAAAGCGGATTAATCGAAGCTTGCGCCAGCCTCCTAACAAGCTTTGAGGTAAGTAATCAAATTATGAGAAAATATCATAGCATAGACAGTAGCCCCTGATGCTCTGTTTGGTGTTCAGAAAGAAAGGCCAAATAGAGGATCAAATAACATCCACAGGAGTCTAATCAGAATATGTCTATGTGAATAAGCAGGCGTCGCTGCTGGCCGCTGCCGCTCGTACTGCGGAGGTCTCCGGACTGAAGCGGGACCTGGAGCGGAACGAGAAAGAGCTCGGCCTCGTGAAGAGGCAGCTCGAGGAAAACAAAGGTACACAATGCCCCGTCTGTATGTCATATAAAGGAAAAGTTGTTGATGCTAATAGAAGCGTCATGAATTATAATAGGGGCCACGACCGAAGTGGTGGCCCTTAAGAAGGCGTTGTCCGAGGCGGAAGACAAAGCGGCCAAGGAGCGCACCGAGCGCGAGAAATAAGAGGCCCGGGTTGACGAGGTCCAGCAAGATCTCTAGGACTTCGTCAAAAAATACGAGTCCTTGGAGCGTGACTCTAAGACGCAAGAGTCCGATCTTGTGAAGGCCCACCAGAGCGCACAGGATGCCAAAGCTGAAGCCCAAAAGGCCCTCCAAGTGGTTCAAGCGGCAAAGAAGATTGCGGCGGGTAAGGCATTCAATATGAAAAGCAAGCATGTGAAGGCGAATTTCTTTTTTACTTACCCGAATTTGGAGCTCTCTAGGAGCATTCACAGATCTGCCGCGCAGCATCTCTGATGCCGCAGAGTTCTACCGAGCTGAGGAAGGGAGCTCGACGGAGAAGTTGTTCTGGTCCTAGTATATCGGGGCCGAACACCCGATGCCCTTGAGCGACCAGCTGAAGCAACTGGTCGAACTTCACAAGGCGGCCGAACTGGCCATGAAGGATCTCATAGTCCGGATGTGGCCTGCCGAGCCCCTGCCCAAAGCTACTTCGGCCTGGTAAAGTGGCTTGTGAATGTCTGCCCACGGCTTGAAGTCATAAAGCGGTCAGTCTGTATTGAAGGTGTTCGCAGGGCCTTTGCCCGTGTGAAAGTGCACTGAGCGAAGATGGATGCGGAGAAGCTGGTGACGGAGGGGCCGCCGAAGGGCAAGGAGCACCGCCACCCCAAAAAGTATTATGATGGTGTCCTGAAGGGTGCCCGCCTTGTGGCGGAGGAATGTGCTAAGGATGTAATATTTGAATGAATGTACTAATTTCATCCTGTAATATGAAATTGAGTTCATGTGCGCTATATAACGCTTATTGATTTAAAATATTACCTTCTGTGCGGCCGTTTATAAAATCTGAGAGTTGGCCAGTGTCGGCTTCTGCCCCCATGTAACTAGTATTGGGGTGTTCGGGATAAATATAGACACTTTTTATCCAAATTTTTGGTCCTTTTAAGGAGTTGTTTAGTGCAACGAACAAGGCAATCGGACTATATGGCTTTATCACTCTCACTTAGCCATAGAAGTCTATAATTTTAAATTTTAGCGTAGCCCCTTGTATTCAGAAGGCCAAACTTGGGGCGCTATACACGCCTAAATCGGACAAGGCCGATTCCTCACCCAAAGCGCAAAAAATCTTTAAGGATTTGAAACCTCTCGAACAGTGACCAACTCTCGCCGTATCATGATAGTCAGTTTTCGGCTTTCTCTACTGAGGTGCTCGTCCGGAAGAACCGGGACACAATCGCAGTAGTTCTCCCTGTGCCACCATAGCCGATGTAGCGGAACGTAAGGCAGCAAAACATGGGAGCCGAGCAAACGTAACTATTGACCCAAGACATGATTCGGAGCTTATGCATATAATGCTATAAGTTCGGGGTGCCGCACTTTCGAAAGTGCTCGTACTTTTCTTTGTCGTGTTATGGGGTACACTGTACCCCTAGCGGACTGAACGTACCAGACTGTACGGGTGCAATTTGTAATAAATAAGCAGTCAAGGAAAAAGATAAAGAAATGTAATAATAAGCTAACGTTGTACATTATTTTCCATTGTTATTTAAGTAATATGTCAAAGCGTATGTATACAAGTAGTCCGATAAGAAAAGTAGGACTATTTGACATGTCCTAGCCAAGGGCAAGCTGCGTGTGGGTATGTAAAACAGGTATAACGATCGTTATCGTAGACCACCTGGGGATTCCCTTATACGTCAAAGCTTCTTGCCTCCTTGGTGTTTCCTTCCCGTGATGGGTCCGATAATCAAGCTATCGGAAAGAGCTTCCAAGGAATAGGGTCCTGAAAGAAAGAAAATGATGAAAGTATACGGGTCCTGGGGTGGTTGAGCCGCATTGTGGACCGCATTATAGCTATGCCTCCGCCTATGCCCATGGTATTTTAAGTGCGTAATTATGTACGCGCGGCACGAATTTCTCCGCTTAACTGGGACTAGGGCGGAGGCCAAATTGCTAGGCGAGCTCAAGGCGTGCCGGACGATCCTGTTGCAGAGTACTCCGGACTCGCTTGGCGGTGTCTGGAGGCTTTATTGCCGAATTAGAGGTCTACCTAAGAAGGCCGCTCTGTACTTCTGCTGCGAGGGCCGTAGTGTGCTCTTTTGTACGGAGGGAGCGCTCTGTGTTTCCATTGACTGTTATAACCCTGCGAGGTCCTGGCATCTTGAGCTTGAGGTATGCGTAGTGTGGTACCGCATTGAATCGAGCAAATGCGATTCGTCCTAGTAGTGCATGATAACCACTACGGAAGGGGGCGATATCGAAGATTAACTCCTCGCTTCGGAAGTTGTCCGGGGATCTGAAGACTACTTCCAGTGTGATTGAGCCCGTACAACAGGCCTCTACACCTGGTATGACACCTTTAAAGGTGGTTTTGGTGTGTTTTATCCTTGAGGGATCGATGCCCATTTTGCGCATTGTATCCTGATAAAGCAGGTTCAGGCTGCTGCCACCGTCCATAAGGACTCGTGTGAGGTGGAATCCGTCAATGATGGGCTCGAGGACCAATGCGGCCAAACCGCCATGATGGATACTGGTAGGATGGTCCCTGCGATCAAAAGTGATCGGACAGGAAGACCATGGATTGAACTTTGGGGCGACTGGATCCATCGCATAGAAGTCCCTTAGTGCGCGCTTTCGCTCTCGCTTGGGAATATGGGTGGCCCCTTTTCCTTGGGGAGGAAATTTCTTCTGTCCACCTGTGTTCGGCAACCGGGGCTCCTCTTCGTCATCACTATGCGGCCCCTTTTCCTTATTTTCAGCATTCAACTTGACGGCCTGTTTAAACACCCAACATTCTCTATTGGTGTGGTTGGATGGTTTATCGGGGGTACCATGAATTTGACACGAGCGATCGAGTATGTGGTCCAGACTGGACGGGCCCAGATTGTTCCTTTTGAATGGCTTTTTCCGCTGACCGGATTTAGAGCCGCTGAATCCGGCATTGACTTATGTGTCTTCGGCGTTGTCGCCATTGTTGTGACGCTTGTGTCTGTTGCGTCGTGGCTTGCCGTTGTTGTCTCTGGCATCTGAAGTGCCAGGATTTCTTGATGTGTTGTTGCTGCGAGCCAGCCAGCTGTCCTCGCCCATAGAAAAGCGGGTCATGAGTGTCGTTAGGGCTACCATGGACTTTGGCTTCTCTTGGCCGAGGTGTCGGGCGAGCCACTCATCGCAGATGTTATGCTTAAAGGCCGCTAGGGCTTCGGCATCCGGACAGTTGACAATTTGGTTCTTTTTAGTTAGGAACCGAGTCCAGAATTTCCTGGCCGACTCTCCGGGCTGTTGGGTTATGTGACTTAAGTCATCAGCATCCGGTGGTCGCACATAAGTTCCCTAGAAGTTGTCAAGGAATGCGTCTTCCAGGTTCTCCCAACTACCAATAGAGTTTGTCGGCAGGCTGTTCAGCCAATGCCGAGCAGGTCCTTTGAGTTTTAGTGGGAGGTACTTGATGGCATGTAGATCATCGCTACGGGCCATGTGAATGTGGAGAAGGAAATCTTCAATCCATACCGCGGGGTCTGTTGTACCATCATATGTTCAATGTTCACGGGCTTAAACGCTTCTGGTAATTCATGATCCATTACTTCATCAGTGAAGCATAGGGGGTGTGCGGCGTCTCTATGCCGGGATACATCATGACACAGTTCCAATGAGTCTGGTCTGTTGTATTCGGCCCGGCCGGATTTGCTTTTAGTATATTCGGCGTCACGGTCATCGTCACGCGTTGGGGCGCGCCCCCGTGATCCGTAGATCGATCTTGATTGTCCTACTTTGTTCCAATACGTCTCGTAGGTCCTGCGTGTAGCCCCGGGCCTTAGTGTTTTTGTTTGATTGGTGACGGAGTGCGGGCTGGTGTAGCCCCGGGCCTTAGTCTCGGCCACGAGGTGGCCGGTCAGCCGCATCCTGCGCTGGTAGTGTAGGCTTTAATGCCTCCTCCTCGAGTTGAGGTAGGAACCTGCGCTTTGGGTAACTTTTGGTTGGGCGCTCGAGTCTGTATTCCTCGGCTGCAAGGACCTCAGTCCATCTATCAGTTAGCAGATCTTGATCAGCTTGAAGCTGCTGCTGCTGCTTTTTCTTCAGGCTTTTTGCAGTGGCTATAAGCCGGCGCTTGAAGCGCTCCTGCTCGACGGGATCCTCGGGCACGATGAATTCTTCGTCGCCGAGGCTCACCTCGTCTTCGGAGAGGGGCATGTAATTGTCATCCTCTGTTTCTCCATCCATTGCCTGTTCCTTGGGGCTAGCTTGCCCATCCTCCCGTTTGGCCTGCTCGAAGCCTGGCTGGGCGGGATTATTTTCGTCATCGGTATTATCCGGAGCGTTATTGTCTCTTGTGCCGGTATCGCTATTTTTTCTATGGCAAGGCTTAGAGCGGCGCCGATGACACCGGTGCTAAGATTGCTTCTCAAGGGGATTATCCTCCGTTGCCTCATCGTCGTCGCTTTCTTTGGGGGTGTCCACCATATATATATATATATATATATATATATATATATATCATATGATGAGGTGGCTGTCCAGCGCCCTGCGGGCGGTGGTTCTTGTTCCTCTCCAGCATCGTCATCCATACCATCGATGTCTTCGGAGTCGAAATCAAGAATGTAGGTTAAGTCGTCGGCAGTGGAGATTAAGTGGATGGTGGGTGGGAAACGAATTTCTTCGTCGTCCGCGTCCCACTCGAGCCGGACATAGTTCGGCCAAGAGTCTCCTGACAGGGAGAGAGATTACAGTGAATTTAGCACATCGCCCAAGGGTGACTGCTGAAAGATATCAGCGGAGGTAAACTCCATGATAGGTTCCCAATCAGATTCGATAGGCACATATGCATGTGATTCGGAGCCTATGGCCGGAGACGAGTCTGAGGGTTCGATGACACAGGCCTCATCGGAGGCGAAGTCTGTGTTCGACTCTATTGCCGATGAGTGTGCGGCCTTTGTGGCGGGGTTCATCCACCCGTCCTCGGATGGCATGATCTGCTCCAGATTAAGGGTCGGGGCAGCCGCAGGTGAGATCTCCCGAACACCGTCCGATGGCAGATCTAAGTCATGCTCGTCGTGACTGTTCGGCGCACCTGACATGGGCTCGACCCCTTCAAAGATCAAGTCTCCGTGGATGTCGGCAGTGTAGTTCAAGATTCCAAACCTGACCTGATGACCAGGGGTGTAGCTGTCGATCTACTCCAGATGGCCAAGCGAGTTGGCCCGCAATACGAAGCCGCCGAATACGAAGATCTGTCCGGGGAGGAAAACCTCACCCTGGATCGTATCGTTGTAGATGATTGAAGGAGCCATCAAGCCTTATCGCGACGACACAGTGGAACTCTCAGTGAAAGCACCAATTCGGTGTCAAAACCGGCGGATCTCGGGTAGGGGGTCCCGAACTGTGCGTCTAAGGCTAATGGTAACAGGAGGCGGGGGACACGATGTTTACCCAGGTTCGGGCCCTCTCGATGGAGGTAATACCCTACTTCCTGCTTGATTGATCTTGATGATATGAGTATTACAAGAGTTGATCTACCACGAGATCGTAGAGGCTAAACCCTAGAAGCTAGCCTATGATTATGATTGTCCTTGTCCTACGGACTAAACCCTCCTGTTTATATAGACACCGGAGGGGGCTAGGGTTACACAGAGTCGGTTACAGAGAAAGAGATCTACATATCCGGATTGCCAAGCTTGCCTTCCATGCAAAGGAGAGTCCCACCCGGACACGGGGCAAAGTCTTCAATCTTGTATCTTCATAATCCAACAGTCCGACGTAAGTACATAGTCCGGCTGTCCGAGGACCCCCTAATCCAGGAATCCCTCACTCCCTCTCCATCCGTTGGCGGTCCTCCCTCCCCATCCGACTGCGGCTCTCCCTCCCCATCCGAAGGTGGCGCGCCCTCCCCATTCGACGGCGCCGACCGGCAGGTATGACCTTATGTCCTCCTCTCTCTGTTGGTATGTTTATTGTTCCATTTAGGATGTTTTTTGATGCATAGTAGATTAATATTTGTGCTACTCTGTTTCTCTTGTGTGTTGTATTTTGTGGTAGGCATGGCTAGTTTGTGGAGTCTAAGTGATGAAGTTCATGAAGAGGAAGAGGACGATTATGATCCCAGTGTTGAACAAGGCAATGCTGCCACAAGTGCAAGGTTGGACCAGATCGTCATGGCTGATCCTGTCCGTCTTCGTGCTACCCCATCAGCTGTTGTCATGGAAGCACATCGCAGCAAGCGTACAAGGTTGAACCAAGAGGCTTCAGCTGGACGTCATGCAAGAACTAATGAGCCACCTGATGGACATGAAGCAAGTCAGCCGCTGAGGGAGTCCCGGATTAGGGGGTGTCCGGATAGCCGGACTACCATCATCGGCCGAACGATCATCGGCCGGACTATCATCATCATCGACCGGACTCCAAGACTATGAAGATACAAGATTGAAGACTTCGTCCCGTGTCCGGACGGGACTTTCCTTGGCGTGGAAGGGAAGCTTGGCGATACAGATACGTAGATCTCCTACTATTGTAACCGACTCTATGTAACCCTAGCCCTCTCCGGTGTCTATATAAACCAGATGGCTCTAGTCCGTAGGACACAACAACAACCATTACAATCATACCATAGGCTAGCTTCTAGGGTTTAGCCTCCTTGATCTCGTGGTAGATCCACTCTTGTAAACATCCACAATATCAATATCAATCAAGCAGGACGTAGGGTTTTACCTCCATCAAGAGGGCCCGAACCTGGGTAAAACATCGTGTCCCTTGTCTCCTGTTACCATCCGCCTAGACGCACAGTTCGGGACCCCCTACCCGGGATCCGCCGGTTTTGACACCGACATTGGTGCTTTCATTGAGAGTTCCTCTGTGCCGTCACCGATAGGAAGGATGCCTCTTCCCGTCTTCAAGGACGGCATCTTCGCCGATGGAGCCTTGGCCGCCGGCCAAACTATCCGGCTAGGAGGTTTTCTTATGACCGCCTGTCCGGCCACCGCTTCAACGATGACCTCTCGTGTCATCGAGAGCAATCTTCACGTCAACTCGGAATTCGCCGAGCAGTTAGATCCAGCAGAGCTCTCGTCTGTAAACGAACTCTTGGATCGGATCGCCGCCCTGGGAGTCGCTACAGACTACAATCGGATCGGGCTTAAAACCGATCTGAGAGAGATTAACTCTCCCCAGGTTACCCACCACGTCACGGTGGTAGAGGAACATCGCGACGATCCTTCTCCCATATTGAAAACTAGTCGTGTCCGGGCTACCGAACCCTCCATGCCGGATTCCCGCGGAGGAGCGGATTCCGATCAAGCACTGAACATAAAGTCAGGCATCGGACCGGACTCGTTGGACAACGTTCCACTTTCCAAGCTTCCAAATTCGGAAACTTCTCGGCCCTTGAGCCTCGAGATGGGCAGGGTCCCGGACTCAATTAGGCCCGCCCGTCCAGATATATGCGATCTATCTCTAATCCGGCAAGAGCCAGCCGAAACAGTACATCATTACTGGGCCAGATTCCTCCTGGTCATGGACCGGATAAAGGACTGCCGAGAGGAAAACGCAATCTCGATCTTTTGCAACAATTGCACGGACAGGGGAATCTTGAACGCCGTCAGCCATCGTGAAATCACGCGTTTCGCCGACTTGGCATCCATAGTGCGAAAGTACTGTGCCATAGAAAGTTTCCGGAAAACCGAAGATAGGTTTTGGGATAATCCGGCCCCGAACATAGCCCCAGTCCGCAACAAAAGGGTGCATTACACTCAGGCACCAAGTACAAGAACCAGAAAACAGAAGCCCCTTAAAGGGAACGGAACCGTACTGGAGGGATGGCTCAGCAAACCCTGTACAATTCACAGTACCAAGGGCGCCACCCCAACACATAGCCTTCGTGCATGTTGGATATTACGGCAGGTGGCCAAAAGTGGCGAGGAGCTTCTAGCCCCGCGAAACCACACCAACAATACCGGTACGGTATCAACCGTCTTCGAGACTTTCGCATCAAACAATATGCGGAAACGAACGATCCACAGCCTTGCCGAAGTCTACCAAGTAGCAACAACAAATCCTTGGAGCGACGCGGCCATCACCTTCAACGCCAGCGACGAACCTAAATTCCGAACAGCCCGAGCACCAGCCGCATTGGTCCTCAGTCCAATAGTGGACGGCTTTCGACTTACCAAGGTACTCATGGATGGCGGCAGCGGATTGAACCTCATTTACGAGGAAACTCTTCAAAAAATGGAAATAGACTGGAGCCGCATTGAGCGAAGCAGCACAACCTTCAGAGGAATAATCCCTAGCCGGGAAGCACGCTGCACCGGAAAAATCACACTCGATGTGGTGTTCGGCTCGCCGGACAATTACAGGTCCGAAGAAATCACGTTCCAAGTGGCCCCGCTCAGCAGCGGATACCACGCTATATTAGGACGAGAGGCGTTCACGATTTTCCAAGTCGTACCCCATTACGGGTACATGAAGCTCAAAATGCCTGGGCCCGGCGGGATAATCACTCTCGTTAGTGATCCGGACATAGCACTCCGCGCCGAAAACAAAACAGCCGCATTAGCCCTGGAGGCACTATCCGAAGCCCTAGCGGCAGAGGAACTCACCGCGCTGCGCGCTGCGGTGCACAGAGACAACGTGATACTCGATAAGAGATCCAAGTCCACCTCCTTTAAACCAGCGGACGAAATTATAAAATTCCAGGTCCACCCAACGGACCCGACAAAGACGGCCTCCATCGGGGCACAGTTGAACCCTGATGTAGACGCCGCGCTGCGAGAATTCCTTCGGGAAAATTGGGACATTTTCGCCTGGCATCCTTCAGATATGCCAGGAATCCCTCGCAGGCTGGCAGAGCATAGCCTAAACATCCTAAAAGGGTTCAAGCCAGTCAAACAGGCTCTTCGACGATTTTCCGAACCCAAAAGACAGGCAATGGGAGAAGAACTAGCCAAACTATTGGAAGCCGGATTCATCAGAGATATCAAACATCCGGATTGGCTAGCAAACCTGGTAATGGTACCAAAGAAGGACAGATCCTGGCGCCTATGTGTCGATTTCAAAGACCTAAATAAAGCCTGCCCAAAGGATCCCTTCCCCCTCCCCCGCATCGACCAAATCATCGATGCCACTGCAGGGCACGATTCATTGTGCTTCCTGGACGCATACTCCGGCTATCATCAAATCAAGATGGCAGAAGCGGATCAAGCCGCAACGGCGTTCATTACTCCATATGGACCATTCTGCTTCAACACGATGCCCTTCGGACTTAAAAACGCCGGTGCAACATATCAGCGCATGATTCAGACATGTCTGGCTACCCAGATCGGCAAAACAGTAGAGGCATACGTAGACGACGTAGTCGTCAAAACCAAACACGTCGAAACTCTAGTAGACGACTTGAGGGTCACATTCGACAACCTCCGAGCATATGACATCAAGCTGAATCCGGAAAAATGCGTTTTCGGCGTACCAGCCGGAAAGCTCTTGGGCTTCATTGTATCCGGTAGAGGAATTGAAGCAAATCCGGCCAAGATCCGAGCCCTATCGCAGTTGGATATTCCAAAAAACCTCAAACAGATCCAGAAATTGACTGGATGCGTGGCGGCTCTCAGCCGCTTTATCTCCCGCCTAGGAGAAAAGGCATTGCCCCTCTATCGCCTCCTCAGGCACACCGAACACTTCGAGTGGACGGATGCTGCCACTGCCGGACTCGAAGAAATAAAGGCCATATTGGCAACGAATCCGGTCCTGGCTGCGCCCAACCTGGGCGAACCTATGTTGTTATACATCGCGGCAACACATCAAGTAGTAAGCGCGGTGCTCGTCGTAGAACGAGAGACAGAAGGGCATAAATTCCCTCTTCAAAAACCAGTGTACTACGTATCCACTGTTTTAACCCCCTGCAAGTCCCGTTACCCGCACTATCAAAAGATAGCGTATGCGGTGTTCATGGCATCCCGGAAGCTCCGACACTACTTTCAAGAGTGTTCGATAACAGTGGCCTCCGAAGTACCCCTAAATGACATTATAAATAACCGCGACGCAACGGGCAGGATTGCAAAATGGGCCATTGAGCTCCTACCATTCGACATAACTTACAAACCCCGGCGAGCTATAAAGTCGCAAGTTTTGGCTGACTTTGTCGCTGAGTGGACTGAAGCCGAACTCCCTAAAGAGTACGGCGCATACTCCAATTGGATTATGCATTTCGACGGCTCCAAAATGTTGGCCGGGTTGGGGGCTGGCATCGTACTAACATCCCCAACCGGGGACAGAGTCCAATACGTACTCCAAATAATGTACACGGACTCCAACAACGCAGCCGAATACGAGGCCCTCTTACATGGCCTCCGGATGGCAATCTCCATGGGCATCCAACGCCTAGAGGTGCGCGGGGACTCAAACCTCGCAATATCCCAAGTAAATGGAGACTTTGACGCCAAGGATCCAAAAATGGCAGCCTATCGCAACGTCGTCCTTAAAATGTCAGCTCGGTTCGAAGGACTTGAATTCCACCACGTAGCCAGAGATAATAACCAAGCGGCCGACGTATTGGCACGCATCGGCGCAAAACGTGACGCTGTCCCTCCAAATATCTTCCTGGAACGGCTGTTCAAGCCATCCGTACTATGGGAAGAGGAGTCCGGAAATAACAAACCGGAGGCAGCCGCAGAACAATCTGACATAACCGGCGATCCAGCCGACGAAACAACACCCTCAGCTCACGACATAATGGCAGTAATCGCCCCATGGACAGAGCCGTTCCTAGCCTACTTGCTTAGGCAGGAACTCCCCGAAGACCATAATGAGGCCCGCTGCATAGTCCGGCGATCTAAAGCCTACAAGGTCCATGAGGGAGAACTCTATAAGAAAAGCACAACCGGAGTCCTTCAAAGGTGTATCTCCGAAGAGGAAGGGCGAGACCTTCTGGCTGAAATTCACGCCGGACTAGGCGGACACCACGCCGCAGCCCGGGCCCTTGTAGGAAAGGCATTCCGTATAGGATTTTATTGGCCGACGGCCCGGGCAGATGCTCAGGACTTAGTCCGAAGATGCGTCGGTTGTCAGCTCTTTGCTAATCAGAGCCACATGCCACCCACCGCCCTCAAAACTATACCCATTACCTGGCCGTTCGCGGTCTGGGGGCTTGACATGGTTGGACCACTTAAAGGGGGAACCCACAAGCAAAGGTACCTATTGGTCATGGTGGATAAATTCACCAAATGGATAGAGGCCAAGCCAGTTAAAACGGCAGAGTCCGGACCAGTGATAGACTTTATATCTGGGGTAGTACACCGTTATGGTGTCCCCCACAGCATCATCACCGATAACGGCACGAACTTCACGGCCGATGAGGTTAAATCATGGTGCAAAAATAGGGGCATCAAGCTCGATTACGCTTCAGTCTATCATCCTCAAACCAACGGTCAAGTGGAACGAGCAAATGGTCTAATAATGAGCGGCATCAAACCCAGACTAGTGCGGTCCCTTACGAAATCTGACACGCACTGGGTAGAGGAGCTCGACTCCGTACTCTGGGGGCTGCGGACAACGCCTAACCGTACTACCGGATTCACACCATTTTTTATGGTATACGGCGCAGAAGCAGTTTTGCCCTGCGACATAATTCATGACTCACCTCGAGTGCGCATGTACGAAGAAAGAGAAGCCGAGTTGGATCGGCAGGACAGCTTGGACGCATTGGAGGAAGAACGCGATGTCGCCAAGGCTCGTTCTGCATTTTATCGGCAGCAGGCTTGAAGATACCAAAGCAGAGAAGTACGGGCCAAGACTTACAACGTTGGCGAACTGGTTCTACGCCTGCCGGACAAGAAAAAGGACAAGCTCAAGCCCAAATGGGAAGGCCCCTTCATCATCGATAAAGTCTTGACCGGCGGAGCGTACCGTCTACGAAATGCGTCGGATAACCGACTCGAGCCGAACCCATGGAACGCAGCCCGCCTCCGAAGATTCTATGCCTAGCGCCGGACTAAGAGTTCGTCCCTTTCCCCCCATCCAATTTTTTTTACTTCAGCTGCCTTTTGTTTATCTTTTTCTTCTCAACCCTATTCATCAAAGCCTTAAAAGGCCTACTTGCGCATCGTTCGCGCGCAATTGATGTGCTATCCGCACTCATTATACCTGGGGGCTTCTTTACCAGAAGCTTAATTATAAGGGCTTCATGCCCAGCACATGTGTCAAGCCTCCACATGTACCTTTTATTCACCATTATATGCATCGATATGACTTAAGTTTTGGCCAAGCTGGGTTGCCTGGCTCCTGTGCTTACCCCTACGTTCCCGATTGTTCGGCTAGGAGGTAAAGGGAGCACCTCTGCGATTGTTACTGCCGGGTCAGCCGGATGTGTACCTCAGACTGGGTGAAGCCGAAAGCTAGCGTTCTTAAGGGAATATTCGGTCGGTGACTTAAAAGATGGTTTTTTATCCACTTATTTATCTGCCCCCAGATGTTTTTCTGCTTTTTTTCGCAGTCCGGACATGCACTTTAGGGCATGCCACCCCCAGAGGAAAGGAACCCTTAACGGAACTATTCTCCCTGGAAGATGTTTCTTACTACCCATGTAATATAACATAACTAGTTGGGCACTTGTCTGATAAAGCACTAATGACCCCTACGCCTGGTCTCCATGCATACCCCGGTTGTTTCATAACCGAGAAGGTATTCGGACACACTCCGGACTCTAGGGTCCCGAGGTCGAAGCGAAAAGGTCGGCAAAGACAAACGATCTACAATCCGGCTAGAAGGCATTTTATATGTCATTTTATAATACATTGTCAAATCGACTGATTGTATTCTTCCTCAATCCCGTCTAACAGGTTGTCTAATTTACAGTCCTGTTGGGAAAATTTAGCGGCCAACTCTACTTGGCCGTATACTAAACTCACAGGGATCTCCTTCCCATCGGGCCCCACAGGTCCGACTTCGGCCATGTGGTTGGGATCCGCCTTCTTGTACCGCGTCTTTACCATGGCCCAGGCCTCCCTGGCACCTTGGCGGCAGGCCGAAATCTTCCATAAATGGAAGCGCTGCCGCACTCCCTGAAGCTTCTCCGCAAGCTCCCCAAGACCCTCGGGTAAGGAGAAGGCTGGCCATAAAGCCTGGATGACGCCGCTCATTGCCTGCCGAACTCGTTCGATCAGTTGCAACAATTCGGGAAGTTGATCACCCGTTGATACGGGCATCTCCTCCGCAGGGCGACCTGTGAGCATACCTGCAGACATATTCTGTCAAATCGACTTCCTCGCCGAACTCTTCTTTTCAAAGGAGTTCGCTCAAGCACTTACTATAGATGCCGCGACGAAGCTGCTGATTCTCCTTAACGGAGCCCGACAGCTCGGCCCGAACGCCTTTCAGCTCTTCTCCAAGCTGGGCATGGGCATCCTGGAGCTTGTTCCTTTCATGCTGCACCTTATGCAGCACCCTCTCGCCGGCCTTCAGTTGGCGCAGAAGTTCTTGCCTGTCCGGATCTTGTCCGGCAGCACCTGCAACGTCATTTTTTAGACTTGCGCAAAGGCCAAACGCTACTTATCTTTCTAAAATAATGCGTTACCAGGAGAGGTCCCTGTGTTTCCTCCTGCGCCAGAGAGTGCGGCCTCAAGTTGGGCCTTGCACTCCTACAGCTCCTGAGACAGTTGGGTATTCTTCTCGGTAAGATCCTACGTTTCATATGATCCTTAAATCAGTTAATATAACTACTTTAAGTCTCGGGGGCTACTGGCATATACAACTATTAAATTCTCTTACCCGTATGTCTTTTACATACTGCTCTGTGGCTCTGGTAAAACCATCTTGAGCAGCACGAAGGTGCGCGTCCCCCGCGTTAAAGGCATTCAACGCCTCGGGGGAGAAGCATGCGTCACGAAATACTGTCCGGCGGCGCCTCTGATTCATGGCACTCTCCACCTCAGACTTGGTGGCGGACAGTCTGTCGGCATCCTCCGTCGGAGGAACGTCCGGCTCGCGCCTTGCGCACGCCTCCCCCTCCAGACCAGGTGTTGGAGCCTGGCTGGTAGAGGTTGGATTGGCAACCTCCACGCCCGCAGTCCGGCGGGCACTTTTTTCCCCACAAAAGTCATGAGCACTCAAACGCTTCCTAGGAACGTTGCTCTAAATAATGAATTGTGAGCTACACCTTTGCGGCGATGTTTCAGTCCGCGCTGCGCTCCTCTTCCGCCTACTGGTCCGGACTGGCCTTTGTTGGTCAGCCACCGCGGGCTCGGCTTCTCGCCCTAGGGGCGCCTCCTGCACGGCGCCATCATATACGGTGGTCAGAAATAAGCAAGGAAGGAATGACGGTGTCAGGACTTCGGTCGCAATCACCTGGCTAGCCGGATATAGTCCGGGATAGTCGGCCGTGATGGCGACTAAGGCATTGTCCATGCTGAGCTGGTGGAACACCCCGTCGATTAGCTCCACCTTTATGTCCGGATCCTCTTCGGAGGCCGGATCCCGGGATCTCTCTGGATCCTCGGGTTGCGGAGCTGGACTTAGCATGTCCTCCACGATCCGGCGCAGTTCCTGCATCGAAAGAAGAACACAATATAAGAAACTTAAGTTTCAAAAAGCATGGGTCGGGCACACAGAGTGTTCGCTTACCCAAGGCCGGGGATTATTCATGGAGAACCCATTTAACGGGTTTATCCGAAGGAAATCCTCCTTCTCCCCCTTATACAGGCCGGACAGGATTGTCACCAGGTCTTCGACCGAATCCGGCCCTTTACGGCCATGACGGGTGGCATCGTCCTCCCCATTGAAATCCCACATGGGGTGGCCCCTGTATTGTAGTGGCTACACCCCCCGCATAATGCATGTTGCCATGACTCCAATCATGGTCAACCCGGAATGGGCCAGTAACCTTATTCGGCCCATCAAATAATGGACGCTCTTGTCTTCCTCCAGTTGGGGGCTCCGCGGACACCAACTAAGGCGTTTCTTCAGAGGAGCATTGCTGAACTCCGGGAGGCCGATCCGAACAGGGTCCGGCAGTGGAGCGTCTTCTATATAAAACCATCCTGAAGGCCAGTCTTCGGACGCCTTCTTAGGGGTTCCGGATGGATATCCGGTCCCGGCAATACGCCATATTTCGGCGCCGCCCACTTGATATATGGACCCCTCGTGAGAGCGGGGTACAAGGCAGAACAACCTCTTCCATAGCGCGAAATGGGGCTCGACACCCAGGAATAGCTCGCAAAGAGCTACGTAACCCACAATGTGTAAGATTGAGGCGGGCGTGAGGTGATAAAGCTGGAGTCCGTAGAACTCCAGGAGCCCGCGGAGGAATGGATGTACAGGAAATCCGAGCCCCCTTATCAGATAGGGGACGAAGCATACCCGCTCCCCTTTGTTGGGACTTGGGGTAACCTTCACTTGCTTCCCACCTTTGTAGGTGGCCAGCCCGGCTCGAACCGGAACCATAAAGGCCGGAGGGAGATATCCCCCCGCTTGGAGCTTCACCAGCTCGTTGTGCGGAACAGAGCATCTCCTCCAATCTCCTGGCAAAGGGCTAGGAGCGCGAGAAGAGGAGCCGCGTTGACGGTCCATGATGGAATGGATTCTTGGTCGAAAGCGCTCCGATGAGTATTTGCGGGAGGAAGATGGCGATTTGGATCTGTATTCTTGCCTCCCTTATAGGCAGATTATTCGCACAACTAGGGGGTAAAACATAAAAGACACCCTGGCTTTTCGCATTCGCGCAACGCGTGGAGGAAGCCAAGATGCGCAACATTGATGAGGAAGCCGGACACTATTCGGCAGGTACGTAGAACTTGAAGGAGAACCCGCCTTGCAATGCCGAAGACTACACACATGCTGGACTTATCGTCATTGAAGCCTGGTTCTGGGGCTACTGAGGGAGTCCCGGATTAGGGGGTGTCCGGATAGCCGGACTACCATCATCGGCCGAACTATCATCAGCCGGACTATCATCATCGTCGACCGGACTCCAAGACTATGAAGATACAAGATTGAAGACTTTGTCCCGTGTCCGGACAGGACTTTCCTTGGCGTGGAAGGCAAGCTTGGCGATACGGATACGTAGATCTCCTACTATTGTAACCGACTCTATGTAACCCTAGCCCTCTCTGGTGTCTATATAAACCGGATGGCTCTAGTCCGTAGGACACAACAACAACCATTACAATCATACCATAGGCTAGCTTCTAGGGTTTAGCCTCCTTGATCTCGTGGTAGATCCACTCTTCTAAACATCCACAATATCAATATCAATCAAGCAGGACGTAGGGTTTTACCTCCATCAAGAGGGCCCGAACCTGGGTAAAACATCGTGTCCCTTGTCTCCTGTTACCATCCGCCTACACGCACAGTTCGGGACCCCCTACCCGAGATCCGCCGGTTTTGACACCGACAGCCGCCATCGCCACCGGCACCGCCAGGACCAAAGGTTACTACTACTCCAAAATTAAGGTCAAAAGCGTGGAATAACTTCACTAGGATTGAACAACCTAATCCTGATGAAGTAGTGGCAGAGTATAATATTTGTCATACCATACTTAGAGCTCCCTCGAAAAATGGAAGATCTAGTTTGTTAAGGCATACTACTCAAGTGCGCCCACATAATACAAATGAAGTGAATAGTTAGTTTCCAAAAACTAAAAATAATGCGGATGGCTCACATCCAGTTAGGAACACAAAATTGGACATGGAAACTATTAGGGTTGCAGTCTCTATGTTCCTGGTTGGGGGTTGCATGTATTTCTTGTGATAGAAGAACAAGAGTTCAAAAAACGATGACTGCATCTTGTCCTCGGTTTAAGATTGTTAGTCAGCACACAATTAGAAGGGATATCATGGCATTGTTTGATAGAGAGAGGGATAAACTAAGATAAATTATCACCAACAGCCTTGGCAGAGTTAGCTTCACCACGGACAATTGGAAACCAGATGTGACAAAGTTTAGTTATATCTGCATTACTTGTCATTATTTGGATGATGCTTGGAGATTGAACAAGAGGACGATATGGTTTAAAAAGTTGAATCCACTATATGATGGCGCTACAATTGCTGATGAAGTACATTTATGTTTTCGTGAGTGGAAGGTTGACACCAAAATAATGTGCTTGACTCTTGATAATGCTTCATACAATGGTTCATTGATCAACACTTTGAGAAGTACATTGTTGCCTAAAGGTGTGTTACCATTGTTTGGAACTTTCTTTCAAGTCCATTGTTGTGTACACATCTTAAATTTGATAGTCCAAGAGGGACTTAAACTTATTGATAAATCTATTGACAAGATTAGAGATGGCATTCAGTATATCAAAATTTCTTCCAATCGTACTCACAAGTTCTATGAAACTACCAAAAACATTTACCATTTGAATGAAGATAGAAAGCTGAGAGTAGATATGCCCGTCCATTGGAATTTAACAAACAAAATGCTTGAGAACTCTTTGTATTTCAAAGATGCATTATTGTGGTTTGGTAATAGGGATGGCACATCCAAGTCAATTTTTTCTCTAACTCTTGATAAATGGGAAAAAGTTGGCACCATGCATGATTTCATGAAAACTTTCTATGATGTGACATGCATTACGCCCGGGACGAAGTATCCAACCTCCAATTTGTATTTCAAGTGTGTATTGTGTGTCCATGAAAGAAACACCTAGAAAATTGAATGACGAGTTGGATGTTCTGTAATTTTGGAGCAAGTCATCTATGCGATATCCCAAGCTTGCATTAATGTCTTGGGATGTGCTTGTTGTCCCCACTTCCAGTGTTGCTTGGGAGCAGGCCTTTGGCATGAGTCGAAAAGTTATAACACCTAACCAAGCTTCACTTAGGCCTAAAACCATTGAGGCTTTAACGTGTCTCCAAGATTTGTATCGTTGGAATATGTATCATAATGAAGGTACAAATCAAGTGTCCTTTGTTGTTTCATATTTGCATCGCCGTTAGTCACATAATCATCGAGTATTGTGTATTTGTTTTGTAGAAACAAGTACTACAGGAGGTGGACCTTCAAGTTCTCATGCGGGGAGTTTTCTTCAGATTTGTTCGTGTACATTAGTGTCATTTCTGTCTTCCTTACTATCCTGTTCGTTGATTCAATTGCACCTTCCTTACTATATCTTGTTAGTTTGTATCATTTATATCTTCCTTACTTTGAACTTTGAACTCATGCTTTGTTCCAAGAAATGATTTAAGTTGAGATAGCTTGATGGAACATGGAAGATATGGGGGTCAAAAGAGTCATCAGCATGTCTCTTTGAACTTGCTATTTGATATGATGTAATGGACTTGTTATTTGATATGTGTTATGTAATGGACTGTTGAACTATATTATGTATCTTGTAGCAGACTTGATATTTGTTAGCTTGTGAAGAACTATGTTATGAACAAGAAATATCGTGTTGTTATGTAATGATGATGTGGCAGACTTGCTATTTGCTCTCCTATGAAGAATTATGATGCTATTTCATGAACATTACTTATGTATATATAATGCTTGCTGGAATTTGTTGATGTTTTGTGAAGATTATATGTATGTTCAAATATATATATGTTGAAGATTACATGTACATGCGGCTCTTTTGTGAGATATAATTGTGTTGTTTACATGTACATTAATATGTTGTTGTGAAGCTTACATTTATACATAATGCTGATTGTGAAGATTACACACACATATAGTGTTGTTTGCTGAAAAATGTTGTAGGTGCAACTTTTGTAATCTGGTGTATATCAGGCGCACTCGGGCTTCGAGCCAGGCATCGAGCTTCGGGCTTTTCAGCCAGGCCGGGCTCGGGCTTGGAAACATGGAAAAATGTCGGGCTTTTTTCGGGCTCGGGCTTCACATCTAAGTCTCGGGTTTTTTAGAGCCTGGCCCATAGCCCAGCCCATCCCGAGAGATGATTAGGTTTATTTCAGAACCTATCATCATAACAGGGCATCCATCCACTTTACAATAAACAATTACCGTATCTTTGCAATTCCTCCAATACCTAAAATTCCTCAACTGAACTACATGGAATTGCCTTAGAGCTCTTCTGAATTGGTACACATCTTCAAAACAGAGGTTCTCACATATTTGTTGATGAGGATTTTTTTTGCTTTCTTAGCATACCAAATTCTGTCATCTTTCTTCTTAGGCCTTCTTTTCCTCTTGCCACATAAAACTATATTCCTTTTAACAACACCATCACAAGGACGTCCTTAACATCAGAAGGATAGCTCAATTCATCATTGGAAGGCACCTAATCATGAAAAGGAATAATCTCTTCTTCATGGTGAGCTCTGCTAGAAGCCCCGACTCTTTTGGGTTTCTTTTCTTCAGAGGAGAAGGCACATCCTCACAATCATCCATTTCCTCTTCCTCGGGCTGGTAAAGCTCATCCACATCTGTGTCTCCTTCATAGTGGTACCAAGGATCCTCTCTCTGCAACTTCAACTGCTCCAATCTATGAAGCAACTCAACCTATTCCTCGTCAGCACCTAATGGTCTAGGATCGTAACCAAACCTAGGTGGCCCAATAAAATCATCAGCGTAATCCCTTTCTCCTTCATCATCTTCACTTTACGACAACTTCAGACTGCAACACAAACGTGTCCTTACTTTGGATATTATTGCTCAGTTATGTGTTCAGAACCCCCTGGTTTTCAACTGCATATACAAATGCTCCCCTATGGTACTGATGGGGATCTGGTCCCCACATATTTATGAAGCTTTGTTCGCATCAGATGGAGTTGGGACATCTCCTCTAAGCACAATGAACTTAACACATTTGGTGTGCTCAAACTCTCTGAGCATTTCCTCAACCATTGCATTGTTGTCAAGCAACTCTAGGCCAGCTATATCGGTTCCCTCTTGCTTCACATAATGAATGTAATTTGTATTACCAAAGCTCCAAATCCAAAATAGCCAACATATTGTTGTATGAAATTTTTGACCAGGATATTGTCCTGTCTAAGTTATCCCAACCATAGAATTTGAACCTCACATTGAAAATGTGTGTGTCAACCCTAATTACCGCCAAATAGGGAAGCAACATTCAGTTAGTTCATAAACAAAAATGTTAGTACTTCAATACATTTAGTAAAACAGGACAACAACATTCAGTTATTTCAGAAATAGCCATAAACTAGGAGTATAGAATAACTAACAAGTAGTATTTCTAACAACTGACCAACTGTTAATATATTTTGAACATTCCAAATCTGGAATCCTAGTTTCATGGAGAGAAGTGGGTATTTAGAGAGGGGATAGGTCGAGATTGTAATGCAGCACACTTAGGGGGCAGTTTTGTAGTGGATGGCTCCTCCACCACCCTGTGTGCGACATACGCCGCCAACGGTGTTGGCGACGACAAACAGAACAGGCTGTTGCCGCAACAATCCTCCTCGCCACGGCTGCCCCTGCCACGCCGCATTCGCCCCCATCCACGCTTTGTGCTCATCCCCCTCCTCGTCGATGGATCCGACTCCGCCTTCATCAGATCCCGCCGCCGCCATGCCACTCGGGTTCGAGGTGGGAGTGGGGAGTGCGAGTGAGGAGGGAGAGAGAGCGCCCAGGTTCATTCCGACCGAGCCGCTTCGGACATCGGAGTCAAAAAGGCGTGTCGTCACTGTTGTCGGCCCCCAAGGGACCAACGACGTCAAAACGTGCTCAGAAAAAGGCTCAGTGTTTTTGCCACAGTCAAAATTTTGATATGATGCAAATGTCATGAATCGTAAAGTGATGGCTTTTCGTTAATCGTGACACGAATGTGATGGTTTTGTGCATTTAACTCTGGGTTTCGACATGTTTGATTATTCCTAACACCAAAGAGATTAAGGTTGTGAGGAGGGGCCCCAATTGAAACGATATCTGATGGTTAAAATTTGCGGTTTGGAGGATATACATAACTTTTACCAAATTAAAGCATTCAAAAAGCGATGATAGACAGGCAACGTAGCCGTGCTTTTTTGAGACCACATGTTTATGACGGCTGTGTGCACCTTAACTACGCAAAGGCCAGACCAAAAATAGTTTTGTTTGTTAATGTGAGATTACGAGTCAAGGAAGCATGCAAGTTCCCCCGCAAAAAAGAAAGGAAACATACAAGTTAAGTACCGATTTCACAAGTATTTATAGGAGATGTTTTTCGTAAAATGACTTCAAGCATTTATAGGCGATACATACTGCCGTTTGTAATCACTGTTGCGGAAGAACAATAGTGCCATCACAAACACTCTCAAAGACATTAATGGTCCCGGTGGAACTCCATGGCGCGAAAGGCAAATATCAGATCGGATGCGAGTTAAAGCGGAACAGTGTTACTACAAAAGAAGGACCACGGTCATACGCCCAGCCCAATCACGGACGAACAGGCATGGCCATAAGTGGAAGCAACAAAAGCAAAGGAGACATGAAGCAGAGCACAGCAAAGGACAAGCACAAGAGCAGAGCACTACGCCCATATATAGCAAAGCCATTAGTAACCAGACCACACCTGTTGGAAAGGCTCCGACACATACCAAACTTTCACCGCGTGTCAACTGTTAGCGGCCGGTGAACCGGCCAATGCAAGCTCGGTTCATGGATCCATCCCTAGTGCTACTACTACTGTACATTTGACCAAACAGATCGGCAGGATCGAGGTTCGCCCCAGCGCCGCGCCCACCGGCACCGGACACCGCGGCAACGGCATGCAGGATGGCAGGACGCCCACGCTCCCGGTCCAACCTTAGGTACGTAGCTCTACATCCAGCCAGGTCACCCATGGGCCACGGCCTACGGAGGCCGGCATGGACGGAGCAATCAGCAGCTCCCGTTGTGTACGTACGTCGACACGTACGAAAGCTACCAAGGTAGTATGTCGCGGCGATGTATGTCCTTGGCTAGGACCGGTGGTGGTCGGCGTGTGCCATGGCGACAAGTGGCGTCTCGAAGGGGGCCAGGCGGTTGTCGCCGAGGCGAGAGCGGTAGGCCGCCTTCTTGTATTCTCCCCATGTGAACTCCCTGTAGAGGGGCGTCCCCGCCAGCAGCTGCGGCAGCGGTGCAATCCTCTGCGCCAGCGGTGGCCCGCCGAAGTAGATCATCGACACGCGGGACTTGAGCCCGTTACCGGCCACCACCCGGTGCCGCACGCTCCTCAGCCTCCCATTCGTCAGAACCTGCACCGACCCCGACCGATTGGTTAATTATTGTTCCTGCTGCCGCCGTACGCCGGTCGTCGTCGGTCCGTCCACCGGTGCATGAGTTGGGCCTGAATGAATGAATGAATGTACCTGGAGGGAGTCGCCGACGTTGACGAAGAAGGCGTCACGGTTGGGCGGGACGGACACCCAGCGCCCGTCGTGGAGCGCGACCTGGAGCCCGGGCGTGCCGTTGGAGTGCAGGATGGACACCAGCTGCGGGTCCGTGTGCTCGCCGAACCCGGTGACGCTGCAGTTGGGCGGGAGCCCCTGCAGCAGCGGGCACGGCGGGTAGTGGTTCAACCGGAACACCTGGTCGCTCGCCACGTCGCCCGTCACCATGTCCGCTAGCGCGCCCCGCGGCGACACGCCCAGCCCCTCCGCCACCATCTCCAGCACCGTCCTCGCCAGCCCGCGCATGGCGCCCACGTACGCGTTGATCGCGTCCCTCAGCGCGGACGTCGGCGCCGGGGAGGCCTTGGAGAGCGCGTCGCGCTCGATGGCGAGGAGGAGGTACTCGACCCACCCCATGTCGCCATTGCGCCCGATGCGCTTGCTGCCGTACCCGAACGGGTCGGCGGGGCCCGACGCGTCCTTCTCCGCCTGCGAGGACGCGAAGAACCGGACGGCCTCGGCCTCCAGCCGGTCCACCACGCCCGCCGGCACGCCGTGGTTCACGACGCTGAAGAACCCGAACCGCTCGCACGCGCGCACCACGTCCGCCGCCGCGTCGGGGCCGGACAGGTCCACGGCCGGGATGCCCGAGAAGCTCTCCCACGGCTCCGGCGTCCTCAGCAGCGTGATCTGCTCCAGAGCCGCCGGCTTCGCGAGGACCACCATTGCCAAGAAACAGAGCAGAGCTGGGCCAAGCAAATAAGCAGAGCAGAGCGAGCGACCAATCCGTGAACCAAACAAGCAGGGCCGTACAAGCTAGCTACAACAGCTGTAACAGTGGCGCACTGCTGATGAGAGCTCGAGCTGTGGTGGCGCACGAGTGCGAGATGGGGAGTGAGGAAGGCGTTCATGGCGCGTACGTATATATAGTGGTGGCGGGGGGAGGAGGTCGCCGATGGCTCGAGGTGGCAGTGGCGGTTGCCAGTGGGCGCGCGGGGGGCCGGAGAGGCGGCGACGTACGTACGCGGCGGGAATGTGCGTAGAGAAACGAATGGGAGGGAATGGACAACGTTGGTAGGAGCTGTTCACCCCGTGTCGTGTGGGTGCACGCATCGATCGACTGACCTGTCTCAACTGCCTTTTCCGCATTGAGTGAGCCCGGAGTTGCCGCGAACTGAATCCCGGGCGTGGCGATTAGCCGGGAGGGGCGACGTGTGCCGATGCCATCCGCCGGTGCGCTGGGGTCCGGGAATGAGGAGGGTGATGGGTGCTGTGGCCGATGCTACGCTGCTCAATCATGCATGGACCGACGGACGGTATTCCTGTACGCACCTGTGTGTTTCTTTTCCAACTCGTGCTCATATACGAAGTTTTGAAGCTTTGTTTTTTTAAACATCAGTACAGAAACACAAGCTCATATATACACGCATACACTCACATCTATGAAGGCACACTCACTACCCTTACGAGCACCTCTGAGAGATTGAGCCGACACACCATCTTAAGATTTTCACCTCGTAGTCAGACGGGAACGTATCCTCCCACTAAACGTGTATCGCTGGAAATCCTGAAATAAATGCAGGATAAATGTGAGCACCGGGATTTGAACCCTATTGGGCTGGGGATATACCTGGCCATTTGCAGCCCGGCCCAAAAAAGCCTGACCCGGTCCAGCCCGAAAAAGCCCAACCCGGTCCGGCCCGACACTGCTCTCGGGCCTAGTTTTTGAGCCCGAAGGCCGGGCCTAGGTCCGCCGTTTTTGCGATTTAGTGATGGGACCCGACCCGAGGCCCAGCAGGCTTTTACACATGCAGGTCGGGCTTGGGCCTGATTTTCTAGGCCCGAGGCCCGGGCCTGGGTTTTTTGCGTCGGGCTTGGCTGGGCCCGGCCCGGCCCGAGGGATAGCCAGGTATAGCTGGGGATACCACTGTCCACCTAACTATCCAATCACAGGTTGGTTCGCTATACGAAGCTTTGTTGTCGAGGGCTTCTATCTTCTTCTTTTTATCCCCGAAAATTCGCCCGGGCCTGGGTTTTTTGGGCTTGCAAGAAGGAAAGAAGGATATTTTCTATTTGGTGTTTATTAGGATGTTTTCCCAAGAAGATTAACCTAATTGGAGTATTTGCCTTCAATGGGTGCCTCTTGGTGGGTTTATTGTGGTCTAGAATGACTCCATCTTAGGAGAATTGGCTCTTCCAAATAATTTCTCTTTATCCATGCAGTTCACTAGTAACTTCAAAATGAGTCCTGGATTTAAAGTAATATATATGGGCTTTGTCACCATCACGAGAAATCAGAATTCATTGAAGTTTTCAAACATTCAAATGCCCGATGACATGGATTGGATTATGGTGGGCGGATTTAATTTTGCTAGGGATCCTTCTGATAGAAACATGCGAGGTAGAGATGTTTATGACATGTTACTCTTAACTCTTCAAAGAGGCCATCAATAATCATGGGCTAGTCAAACTTCCTACTAAATACGGGGAATTTTACTTGGTCCGACATGCAAGAGAGGCCTCTTCTTGAGAAACTAGTTTTGTTTTTCACCTATACTTCTTGGATGACTTCTTGTTCCTCCTTCCAATGTAATTCCCTTTGCCAAACCCATTTCTGACCATTTGCCTTGAGTGATTCAGATTGATACTAGCATTCCTAAAGATAGACTTTATATTTAAGAATTTCTGGTTCCAACATGCCTCCATCCATGAGGTGGTTCAAAATGGTTAGGCTATCCCTATAGGTTTCGAAGATCCTGCTAAAAATCTTACTGCTAAATTAAAAATGTGAGAACGACTCTCAAGTTTTGGTCTGAATCCCTTTCTAGTGTAAAAGGACTTGTTTCAAATGTGAATGGCAATATCTTTCTGTTGGACCTCTTCGAAGAGTTCCATCCTCTTTCCTTGATAGAATGAAAATGCAATTTTATTTATCAAGGAACACCTTTTACAGCTTTTGCAAAGCAGGAAAACCTACTGGAGACAAAGAAGATGAAATATTAAGTGGGTATAGTGTTGGGGAACGTAGCATGAAATTTCAAAAATTTCCTACACTCACGCAAGATCTATCTAGAAGATGCATAGCAACGAGAGGGGGAGAATGTCCATGCGTACCCTCATAGACCGTAAGTGGAAGCATTTGACAACACGGTTGATGTACTTGAACTTCTTCTAGCTCGGACCGATCAGGTACCGAACGTACGACACCTCCGAGTTATGCACACGTTCAGCTCGATGATGTCCCTCGTCCACTTGATCCAGCAAGATGTCGAGGAAGTAGATGAGGTCTGTCAGCACGAGGGCGTGGTGACGGTGATAGTGATGTGATCCGTGCAGGGCTTCGCCAAAGCACCGCGAGAAAATGACCGGGGGTGTAAAGTGTGGAGGGGGCGCCGTACATAGCTAACAATTGATGTTGTGTGTTCTAGGTGCCCCCTCCCCACATATATATAGGTGGGAGGGGAGGGGAGGCAGCCAGGGGGCGCCCCAAGTAGGATCTGAATCCTACTTGGGGTTTCCCCAAGTGGCGCCCCCCTTTCGTTTTTCCACTGGAGAAGAAAGGGAAGGAGGAAGAGAGAAAAGGAAGGGGGGGGGGCGAACCCCCCGTTTTCCTTCTCCAATTCGGCCACATGCCTAAGGGGGGCACCACCCCTTGTGGGCTGGTGTGCTCCCCTCTTATGGCCCATATGGCCCATATCTTCTCCCCGGGGGTTCCTGTAATCCCTCCGGTACTCCGATAAGTACCCGATATACTCCGAAATACTTCCGGTGTCTGAATACTATCATCCTATATATCAATCTTTACCTCTCGAAAATTTAGAGACTCCTCGTCATGTACGTAATCTCACCCGGGAATCCGAACAACACTCGGTCACCAAATCACATAACTCATATAATACAATATCATCATCTAACGTTAAGCGTGCGGACCCTACGGGTTTGAGAACTATGTAGACATGACCGAGACACCTCTTCGGTCAATAACCAACAGTGGAACCTGGATGCTCATATTGACTCCCACATATTCTATGAATATTTTTATTGGTCAAACCGTTATGACAACATACGCTATTCCCTTTCTCATCGGTAAGTTACTTGCCCGAGATTCGATCATCAGCATCTTCATACCTAGTTCAATCTCGTTACTGGCAAGTCTCTTTACTCGTTCTGTAATACATCATCCTGACACTAACTCATTAGTCACTTTGCTTGCAAGGCTTCTTATGATGTGTATTACCGAGAGAGCCCAGGATACCTCTCTGATACTTGGAGTGACAAATCCTAATCTCGATCTATGACAACCCAACAAACACCTTCGGAGATACGTGTAGAGCATCTTTATAATCACCCAATTACATTGTGACGTTTGATAGCACACAGGGCATTCCTCCGGTATCCAGGAGTTGCATAATCTCATAGTCGAAGGAATTTGTATTTGACATGAAGAAAGCAATAGCAATAAAATTGAACGATCATAATGCTAAGCTAGCGAATGGGTCTTGTCCATCACGTCATTCTCCTAATGATGTGACCCCGTTTATTAAATGACAACACATGTCTATGGCAAGGAAACTTAACAATCTTTGATCAACGAGCTAGTCTAGTAGAGGCTTACTAGGGACACGGTATTTTGTCTATGTATCAACACATGTATCAAGTTTACGGTTAATACAATTCTAGCATGAATAATAAACATTTATCATGAAATAAGGAAATATAAAATAACAACTTTATTATTGCCTCTAGGGCATATTTCCTTTAGTTTCCCACTTGCACTAGAGTCAATAATCTAGATTATATTGTAATGATTCTAACACCCATGGAGTCTTGGTGTTGATCATGTTTTGCTCGTGGAAGAGGCTTAGGCAATAGAGTCAATAATCTAGATCCGTATGTATTTTGCAAATCTCTATGTCTCCCTCCTTGACTTGATCACGGATGGAGTTTAAGTGTCTCTTGATGTGTTTGGTTCTTTTGTGAAATCTGGATTCCTTCGCCAAGGCAATTGCTCCAGTATTGTGACAAAAGATTTTCATTGGATCCAATGCACTAGGTATACACCTAGATCGGATATGAACTCATTCATAGAGACTCCCTCATTTGCTGCTTTCGAAGCAGCCATGTACTCCGCTTCACACGTAAATCCCGCCACGATGCTTTGCTTGGAACTGCATCAACTGACAGCTCCACCATTCAAAATAAATACGTATCCGATTTGTGACTTAGAGTCACCCGGATCAGTGTCAAAACTAGCATTGACATAACCATTTACGACGAGCTCTTTGTCACCTTCATAAACAAGAAACATATCTTGGTCCATTTCAGGTACTTCAGGATATTCTTGACCGCTGTCAAGTGATCCACTCCTGGATTACTTTGGTACCTTCCTGCCAGACTTATGGCAAAGGCACACATCAGGTCTGGTACACAGCATAGCAAACATGATAGAACCTATCGCTGAGGCATATGGAATGACTTGCATTTTCTCTCTATCTTCTGCAGTGGTCGGGCATTGAGTCTGACACAATTTCACACCTTGCAACACAAGCAAGAACCCTTTCTTTGACTGATCCATTTTGAACTTCTTCAAAACTTTGTCAAGGTATGTGCTTCGTGAAAGTCCTATTAAGCGTCTTAATCTATCTCTATAGATCTTGATGCCCAACATATAAGCAGCTTCACCAAGGTCTTTCATTGAAAAACTTTTATTCAAGTATCCTTTTATGCTATCTAGAAATTCTACATCATTTCTAATCAACAATATGTCATCCACATATAATAATAAAAATGATATAGAGCTCCCACTCACTTTCTTGTAAATACAGGCTTCTCCAAAAGTCTATATAAAACCATATGCTTTGATCACCTCATCAAAGCATATATTCTAACTCCGAGATGCTTGCACCAGTTCATAGATGGATTGCTGGAGCTTGCACACTTTGTTAGCACCTTTAGGATCGAAAAAACCTTCTGGTTGCATCATATACAAATCTTCTTTAAGAAATCCATTAAGGAATATAGTTTTGACGTCCATTTGCCAGATTTCATAATCATAAAATGCGGCAATTGCTAACATGATTCAGATAGACTTAAGCATCGCTATGGGTGAGGAATTCTCATCGTAGTCAACTCCTTGAACTTGTCGAACACCTTTTGCGACAAGTTGAGATTTGTATACAATAACATTACCATCAACGTCAGTCTTCTTCTTGAAGATCCAGTTATTCTCTATGGCTTGCCGATCATCGGGAAAATCCACCAAAGTCCACACTTTGTTCTCATACATGGATCCTAGCTATCTCATATTTCAAGGCCTCAAGCCATTTTTTTGGAATCTGGGCTCATCATAACTTCTTCATAGTTCGTGGGTTCGCCATGGTCAAGTAACATGACTTCCAGAACAGGATTACCGTACCACTCTAGTGTCGATCGTGTTCTTGTTGACCTACGAGGTTCGATAGTAACTTGATCTGAAGTTTCATGATCATCATCATTAGCTTCCTCTCTAGTTGGTGTAGGCATCACGGGAACGGATTTCTCGGATGAGCTACTTTCCAAATTGAGAGAAGGGACAATTACCTCATCAAGTTCTACTTTCCTCCCACTCACTTCTTTCGAGACAAACTCCTTCTCTAGAAAGGTTCCATTCTTGGCAACAAAGATCTTGCCTTCGGATCTGTGGTAGAAGGTGTACCCAATTGTTTCCTTAGGGTATCCTATGAAGATGCACTTCTCCAATTTGGGTTCGAGCTTATAAGGCTGAAGCCTTTTGACATAAATATCGCAACCCCAAACTTTAAGAAATGACAGCTTAGGTTTATTGCCAAACCACAGTTCATATGGTGTCGTCTCAACGGATTTAGACGGTGCCCTATTTATCGTGAATGCAACTGTCTCTAATGCATAACCCCAAAACGATAGTGGTAAATCGTTAAGAGACATCATAGATCGCACCATATCTAATAAAGTACGGTTACGACGTTTGGACACACCATTACACTGTGGTGTTTCAGGTGGCGTGAGTTGTGAAACTATTCCACATTGTTTTAAATGAAGGCCAAACTCGTAACTCAAATATTCGCCTCCGCGATCAGATCGTAGAAACTTTATTTTCTTGTTACGATGATTCTCCACTTCTCTATGAAATTCTTTGAACTTTTTAAATGTTTCAGACTTGTGTTTCATCAAGTAGATATACCCATATCTGCTCAAATCATCAGTGAAGGTTATAAAATATCGATACCCGCCGCATGCCTCAACACTCATCGGACTGCATACATCGGTGTGTATCATTTCGAATAAGTCATTAGCTCGCTCCATTGTTCCGAAGAATGGAGTTTTAGTCATCTTACCCATGAGGCATGGTTCGCAAGTATCAAATGATTCATAATCAAGTGATTCCAAAAGTCCATCTGCATGGAGTTTCTTCATGCACTTTACACCAATATGACCTAAACGGCAGTGCCACAAATACGTTGCACTATCATTATCAACTTTGCATCTTTTGGCATCAATATTATGAATATGTGTATCACCACAATTGAGATTGAACAGAAATAGACCACTCTTCAAGGGTGCATGACCATAAAAGATATTACTCATATAATAAAACAACCATTAGTCTCTGATTTAAATGAATAACCATCTCGCACTAAACAAGATCCAGATATAATGTTCTTGCTTAATGCTGGCACCAAATAACAATTATTCGGGTCTAAATCAAATCCCGAAGGTAGATGTAGAGGTAGCGTGCCTATGGCGATCACGTCGACCTTGGAACCATTCCCGACGCACATCGTCACCTCGTCCTTAATCAATCTTCGTTTAATCTGTAGCTCCGGTTTCGAGTTACAAATATGAGCAACCGAACCAGTATCAAATACCCAGGCGCTACTACGAGCATTAATAAGGTACACATCAATAACATGTATATCAAATATACCTTTGTTCACTCTGCAATCCTTCTTATCCGCCAAATACTTGGGGCAGTTCCGCTTCTAGTGACCAGTCCCTTTGTAGTAGAAGCACTCAGTTTCAGGCTTAGGTCCAGGTTTGGGCTTTTTCCCGGTTGTGGCTACTTGTTTGCCATTCTTCTTGAAGTTCCCTTTCTTTCGCTTGCCCTTTTTCTTGAAACTACTGGTCTTGTTAACCATCAACACTTGATGCTCCTTCTTGATTTCTACCTCCGCGGCTTTGAGCATTACGAAGACCTCGGGAATTGTTTTGTCCATCCCTTGCATATTATAGTTAATCACGAAGCCTTTATAGCTTGGTGGCAGTGATTGGAGAACTCTGTCAATAACACTATCATCTGGAAGATTAACTCCCAGCTAAGTCAAGTGATTATGATATCCAAACATTCTGAGTATGTGTTCACTGACAAAACTGTTCTCCTCCACCTCACAGCTATAGAACTTGTTCGAGACTTCATATCTCTCAACTCGGGCATTTGCTTGAAATACTAACTTCAACTCTTGGAACATCTCATATGCTCCATGACATTCAAAACGTCTTTGAAGTCCTGACTCTAAGTCGTAAAGCATAACACATTGTACTATCGAGTAGTCATCAGATTGACCTTGCCAGATGTTCAAAACATCAACATCTGCTCCTGCAACAGGCCTTTCACCTAGCGGTGCATCAAAGACATAATTCTTATATGCAACAATGAGGATAATCCCCAAGTTACAGACCCAGTCCGTGTAGTTGCTACCATCATCTTTCAACTTAGCTTTCTCTAGGAACACATTAAAATTCAGGGGAATGGTAGCAGGGGCCATTGATCTACAACATAGATATGCAAATACTATCAGGACTAAGTTCATGATAAATTAAGTTCAATTAATCAAATTACTTAAGAACTCCCACTTAGATAGACATCCCTCAAGTCATGTAAATGATACATGATCCAAATCAATGGTGAACATCTCTATGTTGATCATCTACTATATGATTCACATTCGACCTCTCGGTCTCCAGTGTTCCAAGGCTATGACCGTACATGCTAGGATCGTCAAGTTTAACCCGAGTATTCCGCATGTGCAAAACTATCTTGCACCCGTTGCATGTGAACATAGAGCCGATCACACCCGATCATCACGTGGTGTCTCAACACGACGAACTGTCGCAATGGTGCATACTCAGGGAGAACACTTATACCTTGAAATTTAGTTAAGGGATCATCTTATAATGCTATCGCCGTACTAAGAAAAATAAGATGCATAAAGATAAACATCACATGTAATCAAAATATTGTTGGAAATATGCCCTAGAGGCAATAATAAAAGCATTATTATTATATTTCCTTGTTCATGATAATTGTCTTTATTCATGCTATAATTGTGTTATCCGGAAATCGTAATACATGTGTGAATAATAGACACCAACATGTCCCTAGTAAGCTTCTAGTTGACTAGCTCGTTGATCAACAGATAGTCATGGTTTCCTGACTATGGACATTGGATGTCATTGATAACGAGATCACATCATTAGGAGAATGATGTGATGGACAAGACCCAATCCTAAACATAGCACAAGATCGTATAGTTCGTTTGCTAGAGTTTTCCAATGTCAAGTATCTTTTCCTTAGACCATGAGATCGTGTAACTCCCGGATACCGTAGGAGTGCTTTGGGTGTACCAAACGTCTCAACGTAACTGGGTGACTATAAAGGTATACTACGGGTATCTCCGAAAGTGTCTGTTGGGTTGACATGGATCAAGACTGGGATTTGTCACTCCGTATGACGGAGAGGTATCACTGGGCCCACTCGGTAATGCATCATCATAATGAGCTCAAAGTGACCAGGTGTCTGGTCACGGGATCATGCATTACGGTACGAGTAAAGTGACTTGCCGGTAACGAGATTGAACGAGGTATTGGGATACCGACGATGGAATCTCGGGCAAGTAACATATCAATTAACAAAGGGAATTGCATGCGGGGTTGCTTGAATCCTCGACATCGTGGTTCATTCGATGACATCATCGAGGAGCATGTGGGAGCCAACATGGGTATCCAGATCCCGCTGTTGGTTATTGCCCGAGAACCGTCTCGGTCATGTCTACGTGTCTCCCGAACCCGTAGGGTCTACACACTTAAGGTTCGGTGACGCTAGGGTTGTATGAATATGAGTATGCAGCAAACCGAATGTTGTTCGGAGTCCCGGATGATATCCTGGACATCACGAGGAGTTCCGGAATGGTTCGGAGGTAAAGATTTATATATAGGAAGTCTTATTTTGGTCGCCGGAAAAGTTTCGCACTTTATCGGTATTGTACCGAGAGTGCCGAAAGGGGTCCGGGGGTCCACCGGGGGGGTCCACCTGCCCCGGGGGGCCACATGGGCTGTAGGGGGTGCGCCTTGGTCTATATGGGCCAAGGGCACCAGCCCCAAGAGGCCCATGCGCCTAGAAGACTTGGAGAGGGGAGAGTCCTAAGGAGGGAAGGCACCTCCGAGGTGCCTTGGGGAGGATGGACTCCTCCCCCCTCTTGGCCGCACCCCTTCCTTGGAGGAAGGGGCAAGGCTGCGCCCCCCCCTCTCCCTTGCCCCTATATAAAGGGAGGGGAGGGAGGGGCAGCCGGACCAATAAGCCCTGGCGCCTCCCTCCTCCCTACAACACCTCCTCCTCGTCCCGTAGTTGCTTAGCGAAGCCCTGCCGGAGTTCTGCTGCATCCACCACCACGCCGTCGTGCTGCTGGATCTTCATCAACCTCTCCTTCCCCCTTGCTGGATCAAGAAGGAGGAGACGTCATCCGCTCCGTACGTGTGTTGAACGCGGAGGTGTTGTCCGTTCGGCACTAGGTCATTGGTGATCTGAATCACGGCGAGTACGACTCCATCAACTCCGTTCCATTGAACGCTTCCGCACGCGATCTACAAGTGGTATGTAGATGCAATCACTCTCCCATGACTCGTTGCTAGATGAACTCATAGATGGATCTTGGTGAAACCGTAGGAAAAATTTTAATTTTCGGCAACGTTGCCCAACAGTGGTATCAGAGCTAGGTCTATGCGTGGTTCTCTATTGCACGAGTAGAACACAATTTTGTTGTGGGCGTAGATCTTGTCAACTTGCTTGCCGCTACTAGTCTTATCTTGCTTCAGCGGTATTGTGGGATGAAGCGGCCCGGACCAACCTTACACGTACGCTTACGTGAGACCGGTTCCACCGACTAACATGCACTAGTTGCATAAGGTGGCTGGCGGGTGTCTGTCTCTCCCACTTTAGTTGGAGCGGATTCGATGAAAGGGGTCCTTATGAAGGGTAAATAGAAGTTGACAAAATCACGTTGTGGTTATTCGTAGGTAAGAAAACGTTCTTGCTAGAACCCAATTGCAGCCACGTAAAAGATGCAACAACAATTAGAGGACGTCTAACTTGTTTTTGCAGCAATTGTCATGTGATGTGATATGGCCAGAAGTTGTGATGAATGATGAATGATATATTGTGATGTATGAGATCATGTTCTTGTAATAGGAATCACGACTTGCATGTCGATGAGTATGACAACCGGCAGGAGCCATAGGAGTTGTCTTTATTTTTTGTATGACCTGCGTGTCATTGAAGAACGCCATGTAAATTACTTTACTTTATTGCTAAACGCGTTAGCCATAGTAGTAGAAGTAATAGTTGGCGAGCAACTTCATGGAGACACGATGATGGAGATCATGATGATGGAGATCATGGTGTCAAGCCGGTGACAAGATGATCATGGAGCCCCAAGATGGAGATCAAAGGAGCTATGTGATATTGGCCATATCATGTCACGTTTATTATTTGATTGCATGTGATGTTTATCATGTTTTTGCATCTTGTTTACTTAGAACGACGGTAGTAAATAAGATGATCCCTCATAATAATTTCAAGAAGTGTTCCCCCTAACTGTGCACCGTTGCGATAGTTTGTTGTTTCGAAGCACCACGTGATGATGGGGTGTGACAGATTCTAACGTTCACATACAACAGGTGTAAGACAGATTTATACATGCAAACACTTAGGTTGACTTGACGAGCCTAGCATGTACAGACATGGCCTCGAAACACAGAAGACCGAAAGGTCGAGCATGAGTCGTATAGAAGATACGATCAACATGAAGATGTTCATCGACGTTGACTAGTCCGTCTCACGTGATGATCGGACACGGCCTAGTTGACTCGGATCATGTTATACTTAGATGACTAGAAGAGGGATGTCTATCTAAGTGGGAGTTCATTGAATAATTTGATTAGATGAACTTAATTATCATGAACTTAGTCTAAAATATTTACAATATGTCTTGTAGATCAAATGGCCAACGTAGTCCTCAACTTCAACGCGTTCCTAGAGAAAACCAAGATGAAAGATGATGGCAGCAACTATACGGACTGGGTCCGGAACCTGAGGATCATCCTCATAGCTGCCAAGAAAGATTATGTCCTACAAGCACCGCTGGGTGACGCACCTGTTCTCCCTGCAGAACAAGACGTTATGAACGCTTGGCAGGCACGTACCGATGACTACTCCCTCGTTCAGTGCGGCATGCTTTACAGTTTAGAGCCGGGGCTCCAAAAGCGTTTTGAGAGACACGGAGCATATGAGATGTTCGAAGAGCTGAAAATGGTTTTCCAAGCTCATGCCGGGTCGAGAGATATGAAGTCTCCGACAAATTCTTCAGCTGTAAGATGGAGGAAAATAGTTCTGTCAGTGAGCACATACTCACTATGTCTGGGTTACATAACCGCTTGACTCAGCTGGGAGTTAATCTCCCGGATGATGCGGTCATTGACAGAATCCTCCAGTCGCTTCCATTAAGCTACAAGAGCTTTGTGATGAACTTCAATATGCAGGGGATGGAAAAGACCATTCCTGAAATATTTGCTATGCTGAAATCAGCAGAGGTAGAAGTCAAGAAGGAACATCAAGTGTTGATGGTCAATAAAACCACTAAGTTCAAGAAGGGCAAGGGTAAAAAGAACTTCAAGAAGGACGGCAAGGTAGTTGCCGCGCCCAGCAAGCAAGCTGCCGGGAAGAAGCCAAAGAATGGACCCAAGCCCGAGACTGAGTGCTTTTATTGCAAGGGAAGTGGACACTGGAAGCGGAATTGCCCCAAATACTTAGCGGACAAGAAGGCCGGCAAAACAAAAGGTATATGTGATATACATGTAATTGATGTGTACCTTACCAGTACTCGTAGTAGCTCTTGGGTATTTGATACCGGTGCAGTTGCTCACATTTGTAACTCAAAGCAGGAGCTGCGGAATAAGCGGAGACTGGCGAAGGACGAGGTGACGATGCGCGTCGGGAATGGTTCCAAGGTCGATGTGATCGCCGTCGGCACGCTGCCTCTTCATTTACCTACGGGATTAGTTTTAAACCTCAATAATTGTTATTTAGTGCCAGCTTTGAGCATGAACATTGTATCGGGATCTCGTTTAATTCGAGATGGCTACTCATTTAAATCCAAGAATAATGGTTGTTCTATTTATATGAGAGATACGTTTTATGGTCATGCTCCTATGGTGAATGGTTTATTCTTAATGAATCTCGAGCGTAATACTACACATGTTCATAGTGTGAATACCAAAAGATGTAAGGTTGATAATGATAGTACCACATACTTGTGGCACTGCCGCCTTGGTCACATAGGTGTCAAATGCATGAAGAAGCTCCATGCAGATGGACTTTTAGAGTCTCTTGATTATGAATCATTTGACACGTGCGAACCATGCCTCATGGGTAAAATGACCAAGACTCCGTTCTCAGGAACAATGGAGCGAGCAACCAACTTATTGGAAATCATACATACTGATGTGTGCGGTCCAATGAGTGTTGAGGCTCGCGGTGGCTATCGTTATGTTCTCACCCTCACTGATGACTTGAGTAGATATGGGTATATCTACTTAATGAAACACAAGTCTGAAACCTTTGAAAAGTTCAAGGAATTTCAGAGTGAGGTTGAGAATCAACGTGACAGGAAAATCAAGTTTCTACGATTAGATCGTGGAGGAGAATACTTGAGTCACGAATTTGGCACACACTTAAGAAAATGTGGAATAGTTTCACAACTCACGCCGCCTGGAACACCTCAGCGTAATGGTGTGTCCGAACGTCGTAATCGCACTCTATTAGATATGGTACGATCTATGATGTCTCTTACCGATTTACCGCTATCTTTTTGGGGCTATGCTTTAGAGACTGCCGCATTCACTTTAAATAGGGCTCCGTCGAAATCCGTTGAGACGACACCGTATGAATTATGGTTTGGGAAGAAACATAAACTGTCGTTTCTAAAAGTTTGGGGATGCGATGCTTATGTCAAGAAACTTCAACCTAAAAAGCTCAAACCCAAGTCGGAAAAATGCGTCTTCATAGGATACCCTAAAGAAACAATTGGGTATACCTTCTACCTCAGATCCGAAGGCAAGATCTTTGTTGCCAAGAATGGATCCTTTCTAGAGAAAGAGTTTCTCTCGAAAGAAGTAAGTGGGAGGAAAGTAGAACTTGATGAAGTATTGCCTCTTGAACCGGAAAATGGCGCAACTCAAGAAAATGTTCCTGAGGTGCCTGCACCGACTAGAGAGGAAGTTAATGATAATGATCAAGATACTTCTGATCAAGCTTCTACTGAAATTCGAAGGTCCACAAAGACACGTTCCGCACCAGAGTGGTACGGCAACCTTGTCTTGGAAATCATGTTGTTAGACAATGGTGAACCTTCGAACTATGAAGAAGCGATGGCGGGCCCGGATTCCGACAAATGGCTAGAAGCCATGAAATCCAAGATAGGATCCAGGTATGAAAACGAAGTATGGACTTTGACTGACTTGCCCGTTGAACGGCGAGCCATAGAAAATAAATGGATCTTTAAGAAGAAGACAGACGCGGATGGTAATGTGACCATCTATAAAGCTCGGCTTGTCGCTAAGGGTTATCGACAAGTTCAAGGGGTTGACTACGATGAGACTTTCTCACCGGTAGCGAAGCTAAAGTCCGTCCGAATCATGTTAGCAATTGCCGCATTCTACGATTATGAGATATGGCAAATGGACGTCAAAACGGCATTCCTTAATGGTTTCCTTAAGGAAGAATTGTATATGATGCAGCCGGAAGGTTTTGTCGATCCTAAGAATGCTGACAAGGTGTGCAAGCTCCAACGCTCGATTTATGGGCTGGTGCAAGCATCTCGGAGTTGGAACATTCGCTTTGATGAGATGATCAAAGCGTTTGGGTTTACGCAGACTTATGGAGAAGCCTGCATTTACAAGAAAGTGAGTGGGAGCTCTGTAGCATTTCTCATACTATATGTAGATGACATACTTTTGATGGGAAATGATATAGAACTCTTGGACAGCATTAAGGCCTACTTGAATAAAAGTTTTTCAATGAAGGACCTTGGTGAAGCTGCTTATATATTAGGCATCAAGATCTATAGAGATAGATCAAGACGCCTCATAGGTCTTTCACAAAGCACATACCTTGATAAGATATTGAAGAAGTTCAATATGGATCAGTCTAAGAAGGGGTTCTTGCCTGTGTTACAAGGTGTGAAATTGAGCTCTGCTCAATGTCCGACCACGGCAGAAGATATAGAAGAGATGAGTGCCAGGCCCTATGCCTCAGCCATAGGTTCTATTATGTATGACATGCTGTGTACCAGACCTGATGTAAACCTTGTTGTAAGTTTGGTAGGAAGGTACCAAAGTAATCCCGGCAAGGAACACTGGACAGCGGTCAAGAATATCCTGAAGTACCTGAAAAGGACTAAGGAAATATTTCTCGTTTATGGAGGTGACGAAGAGCTCATCGTAAAGGGTTACGTCGACGCTAGCTTCGACACAGATCTGGATGACTCTAAGTCACAGACCGGATACATGTATATTTTGAATGGTGGGGCAGTAAGTTGGTGCAGTTGCAAGCAGAGCGTTGTGGCGGGATCTACATGTGAGGCGGAGTACATGGCAGCCTCGGAGGCAGCGCATGAAGCAATTTGGGTGAAGGAGTTCATCACCGACCTAGGAGTCATACCCAATGCGTCGGGGCCGATCAAGCTCTTCTGTGAGAACACTGGAGCTATTGCTCTTGCCAAGGAGCCCAGGTTTCACAAGAAGACAAGGCACATCAAGTGTCGCTTCAACTCCATTCGTGAAAATGTTCAAGATGGAGACATAGAGATTTGTAAAGTACATACGGACCTGAATGTAGCGGATCCGTTGACTAAACCTCTCCCTAGAGCAAAACATGATCAACACCAGAATTCCATGGGTGTTCGATTCATCACAATGTAACTAGATTATTGACTCTAGTGCAAGTGGGAGACTGTTGGAAATATGCCCTAGAGGCAATAATAAAAGCATTATTATTATATTTCCTTGTTCATGATAATTGTCTTTATTCATGCTATAATTGTGTTATCCGGAAATCGTAATACATGTGTGAATAATAGACACCAACATGTCCCTAGTAAGCTTCTAGTTGACTAGCTCGTTGATCAACAGATAGTCATGGTTTCCTGACTATGGACATTGGATGTCATTGATAACGAGATCACATCATTAGGAGAATGATGTGATGGACAAGACCCAATCCTAAACATAGCACAAGATCGTATAGTTCGTTTGCTAGAGTTTTCCAATGTCAAGTATCTTTTCCTTAGACCATGAGATCGTCTAACTCCCGGATACCGTAGGAGTGCTTTGGGTATACCAAACGTCACAACGTAACTGGGTGACTATAAAGGTATACTACGGTTATCTCCGAAAGTGTCTGTTGGGTTGACATGGATCAAGACTGGGATTTGTCACTCCGTATGACGGAGAGGTATCACTGGGCCCACTCGGTAATGCATCATCATAATGAGCTCAAAGTGACCAAGTGTCTGGTCACGGGATCATGCATTACGGTACGAGTAAAGTGACTTGCCGGTAACAAGATTGAACGAGGTATTGGGATACCGGCGATCGAATCTCGGGCAAGTAACATATCAATTAACAAAGGGAATTACATGCGGGGTTGCTTGAATCCTCGACATCGTGGTTCATCCGATGACATCATCGAGGAGCATGTGGGAGCCAACATGGGTATCCAGATCCCGCTGTTGGTTATTGCCCGAGAACCGTCTCGGTCATGTCTACGTGTCTCCCGAACCCGTAGGGTCTACACACTTAAGGTTCGGTGACGCTAGGGTTGTATGAATATGAGTATGCAGCAAACCGAATGTTGTTCGGAGTCCCGGATGAGATCCTGGACATCACGAGGAGTTCCGGAATGGTCCGGAGGTAAAGATTTATATATATGAAGTCTTATTTTGGTCGCCGGAAAAGTTTCGCACTTTATCGGTATTGTACCGGGAGTGCCGAAAGGGGTCCGGGGGTCCACCGGGGGGTCCACCTGCCCCGGTGGGCCACATGGGCTGTAGGGGGTGCGCCTTGGCCTATATGGGCCAAGGGCACTAGCCCCAAGAGGCCCATGCGCCTAGAAGACTTGGAGAGGGGAGAGTCCTAAGGAGGGAAGGCACCTCCGAGGTGCCTTGGGGAGGATGGACTCCTCCCCCCTCTTGGCCGCACACCTTCCTTGGAGGAAGGGGCAAGGCTGCGCCCCCACCCCTCTCCCTTGCCCCGGGAGGGGAGGGAGGGGCAGCCGGACCAATAAGCCCTGGCGCCTCCCTCCTCCCTGCAACACCTCCTCCTCCTCCCGTAGTTGCTTAGCGAAGCCCTGACGGAGTTCTGCTGCATCCACCACCACGCCGTCGTGCTGCTGGATCTTCATCAACCTCTCCTCCCCCCTTGCTGGATCAAGAAGGAGGAGACGTCATCCGCTCCGTACGTGTGTTGAACACGGAGGTGCTGTCCATTCGGCACTAGGTCATCGGTGATCTGAATCACGGCGAGTACGACTCCATCAACCCCGTTCCATTGAACGCTTCCGCATGCGATCTACAAGTGGTATGTAGATGCAATCACTCTCCCATGACTCGTTGCTAGATGAACTCATAGATGGATCTTGGTGAAACCGTAGGAAAAATTTTAATTTTCTGCAACGTTCCCCAACAAATATGTGACATGATATGGCCATCATCATCCTGTGCTTTTGATCTCCATCGTCATGATCTCCATTGTCACTAGCTCGACACCTTGATCTCCATCGTTGCGTCGTGGTCGTCTCGCCAACTATTTCTTCTATAACTATCGCTACCGCATAGTGATAAAGTAAAGCAATTACATGGCTTTGCATTTCATACAATTAAGAGACAACCATAAGACTCCTACCGGTTGCCGATAACTTTTACAAAACATGATCATCTCATACAATAACGTATATCACATCATGTCTTGACCATATCACATCACAACATGCCCTGCAAAAACAAGTTAGACGTCCTCTACTTTGTTGTTGCAAGTTTTACGTGGCTGCTACAGGCTTATAGCAAGAACGTTCTTACCTACAGCACAAAAACCACAATAGTGATTTATCAAGTTTGCTATTTTAACCTTCAAATGGACCGGTCGTAGTCAAATTTGATTCAACTGAAGTAGGAGAAACAGACACCCGCCATCCACCTTTATGGAAAACTAGTTGCATGTCTGTAGGTGGAACTGGTCTCATGAACGTGGTCATGTAAGGTTGGTCCGGGCCGCTTCATCCAACAATACCGCCGATTCAAAATAAGACATTGGTGGTTGATGACCCACAAGTATATGGGGTCAATTGTAGCCCTTTTCAATAAGTAAGAGTTTCGAACCCAACGAGGAGCAGAAGGAAATGACAAGTGGTTTTAAGCAAGGTAATGTCTGCAAGTGCTAAAATTGTAAGTAGCGGAGTAATTTGGTAGCAAGATAATTTGTAACGAGCAAGTAACATTAGTAGTAAAAAAAGTGCAGCAAGGTAGCCCAATCCTTTTGAGGCAAAGGACATGCCAAAATGGTTTCTTATAATAAGCAAAGTGTTCTTGAGGGTACACGGGAATTCATCTAGTCACTTTCATCATGTTGGCTTAATTCGTGTTCGGTACTTTGATAATTTGATATGTGGGTGGACCGGTGCTTAGGTGTTGTTCTTACTTGAACAAACCTCCTACTTATGATTAACCCTCGCGCAAGCATCCGCAACTACGAGGAAAGTATTAACAATAAATTCTAACCATAGCATTAAACTTTTGGATCCAATCGGTCCCTTATGGAATAGCACATAAACTCGGGTTTAAGCTTCTATCACTCTCGCAACCCACCATCTAATAACTACTCCACAATGAATTCCCTTAGGCCCAAATGTGGTGAAGTGTCATGTAGTCGACATTCACATGACACCACTAAGAGAATGGAAACATACATACCATCAAAATATCAAACACATATCAAGTTCACATGATTACTTCCACCAAATAAACCATATAGTAATCAACTACAAGATGTAATCAACACTACTAGTCACCCACGAGCACCAATCTATAGTTTTGATACAAAGATTGAACACAAGAGATGAACTAGGGTTTGAGAGGAGTCGGTGCTGTGAAGATGTTGATGAAGATAGCCCTCCCCAAGATGGGAGAGTTGTTGGTGATAATGATGATGATGATTTCCCCCTCCGGGAGGGAAGTTCCCCTAGCGGAATCGCTCCACCGGAGGGAAAAAGTGCTCCTGCCCAAGTTCTGCCTCGAGGCGGCGGCGCTTCGTCCCGAATTTCCTCCCCTTATTTTTTCTAGGTCAAAAATGACTTATATACTAGAAAATGGGCACTAGAGGTGTGCTGCGTCTTGAGCTTGCGTTGGTTTTCCTTGAAGAGGAAAGGGTGATGCAACAATAGTAGCGTAAGTATTTCCCTCAGTTTTTGAGAACCAAGGTATCAATCCAGTAGGAGGCTCCTCAAAAGTCCCATGCACCTACACAAACAAACAAGGAACTCGCAACCAACGCAATAAAGGGGTTGTCAATCCCTTCACGGCCACTTGCGAAAGTGAGATCTGATAGAGATAGTTGGATAAGATAAATATATTTTTGGTATTTTATAATATAGATGCAAAAAGTAAAGATGCAAATAAAAGTAGATTGAAAGCTTATATGATAAAAGATAGACCCGGGGGCCATAGGTTTCACTAGTGGATTCTCTCAAGATAGCATAAGTATTACGGTGGGTGAAAAAATTACTGTCGAGAAATTGATAGAAAAGAGAATAATTATAAGATTATCTAGGCATGATCATGTATATAGGCATCACGTCCGTAACAAGTAGACCAACTCCTGCCTGGATCTACTACTCCACACATCGACCGCTATCTAGCATGCATCTAGAGTATTAAGTTCATAAGAACAGAGTAACGCATTAAGAAAGATGACATGATGTAGAGGGATAAACTCAAGCAATATGATATAAACCCCATCTTTTTATCCTCGATGGCAACAATACAATACGTGTCTTGCAACCCTTTCTGTCACTGGGTAAAGACACCGCAAGATTGAACCCAAAGCTAAGCACTTCTCCCATGGCAAGAAAGATCAATCTAGTAGGCCAAACCAAACTGATAATTCGAAGAGACTTGCAAAGATAACTCAATCATACATAAAAGAATTCAGAGAAGATTCAAATATTTCTCATAGATAAACTTGATCATAATCCTACAATTCATCGGATCTCGCAAACACACCGCAAAAAGAGTTTACATCGAATAGATCTCCACAAGAGAGGGGGAGAACATTGTATTGAGATCCAAAAAGAGAGAAGAAGCCATCTAGCTAATAACTATGGACCCGAAAGTTTGTGGTAAACTACTCACAACTCATCGGAAGGGCTATGGTGTTGATGTAGAAGCCCTCCATGGTCGATTCCCCCTCCGGCGGAGCGCCGGTGAAGGCTCCAAGATGGGATCTCGCTGATACAGAAGGTTACGGTGGTGGAAATTGTGTTTCGGTGGCTCCCTGGATGTTTTCGGGGTACGTAGGTATATATAGGAGGAAGAAGTACGTCGGTGGCCGCTCGAGGGGCCCAGGAGACAGGGAGGCGCGCCCAGGAGGGGTGGGCGCGCCCTCCTATCTCCTGGCCGCCTCGATTGCTTCTTGACTTGCACTCCAAGTCCTTTGGATCACATTCGTTCCAAAAATCATGCTCCCGAAGGTTTCATTCCGTTTAGACTCCATTTGATATTCCTTTTCTTCGAAATACTGAAATAGGCAAAAAATAGCAATACAGGCTGGGCCTCCGGTTAGCAGGTTAGTCCCAAAAATGCTATAAATGTGTAAAATAAAGCCCATAAACATCCAAAACAGGTAATATAGTAGCATGGAACAATCCAAAATTATAGATACGTTGGAGACGTATCAAGCATCCCCAAGCTTAATTCATGCTCGTCCTCGAGTAGGTAAATGATAAAAACAGAATTTTTGATGTGGAATGCTACCTAGCATAATTCTCAATGTATTTCTCTTTATTGTGGCATGAATGTTCAGATCCAAATGATTCAAAATAAAAGTTCATATTGACAAAAGAAATAGTAATACTTCAAGCATACTAATAAAAGTAATCATGTCTTCTCAAAATAACATGGCTAAAGAAAGTTTATCCCTACAAAATCATATAGTTAGGCTATCTTCATTTTCGTCACACAAAAATGTTCCCAAATTCTACACCCCCGATGACAAGCCAAGAAATTGTTTCATACTTAAATAATCTCAAACTTTTTCAACCTTCACGCAATACATGAGCGTGAGCCATGGATATAGCACTATGGGTGGAATAGAATATGATGATGGGGATTGTGTGGAGAAGACAAATAAAATAGAAAGTCTCACATTGACGAGGATAATCAACGGGCTATGGAGATGCCCATCAATTGATGTCAACATGAGGAGTAGGGATTGCCATGCAACGGATGTACTAGAGATATTAATGAATGCTCACAAAAGAAAACTAGTGGGTGTGCATCCAACTTGCTTGCTCAAGAAGACCTAGGGCATTTGAGGAAGCCCATCGTAGGAATATACAAGCCAAGTTCTATAATGAAAAATTCCCACTAGTATATGAAAGTGACAACATATGAGACTCACTATATCAAAAACATGGTGCTACTTTGAAGCACAATAAATGAGACTCGCTATATGAAGGACATGGTGCTACTTTGAAGCACAAGTGTGGAAAAAGAGATAGTAACATTGCCCCTTTTTATTTATTTTATTTTTTTTCCTTTTTTTTCTTAGGCCTTTCTTTTTTTTGGCCTTTTTTTTCTTTTTGGGCAATGATCTAATAATGATGATCATCACACTTTCATTGATTACAACATATGAATTACAACTCGAAACTAGAACAAGATATGACTCTATATGAATGCCTCTGGCGGTGTACCGGGATGGTGCAATGAATCAAGAGTGACATGTATGAAAAATTATGCATGGGCTTTGCCACAAATACGATGTCAACTACATGATCATGCAATGGCAATATGACAAAAGTAATGTATGTCATGATGATGATGAATGGAACGGTGGAAAGTTGCATGGCAATATATCTCGGAATGGCTATGGAAATGCCATAATAGGTAGGTATGGTGGCTATTTTTAGGAAGATATAAGGAGGTTTATGTGTGATAGAGCGTATCATATCACGGGGTTTGGATGCACCGGCGAAGTTTGCACTAACTCTCAAGGTGAGAAAGGGCAATGCACGGTACCGAACAGGCTACCAATGATGGAAAAGTAAAAGTGCTTATAATCCATGGACTCAACATTAGTCAAAAGAACTCATATACTTATTGCAAAAATTTAGAAGTCGTCAAAAATCAAGCACTACGCGCATGCTCCTAGAGGGATAGATTGGAAGGAAAAGACCATCGCTCGTCCCCGACCGCCACTCATAAGGATGCACAAGCCCGGTACACTTCATGTTTCAAATTTGTTACACAACTTTAACCATACGTGCATGCTACGGGACTTGCTAACTTCAACACAAGCATTCTTTAAATTCATAATCACCCTACTAGCATGACTTTAATATCACTACCTCCATATCTCAAAACATTTATCAAGTATCAAATTGATCATAGCATCGAATTCACTTCCTATGATAGTTTTTATTATACCCAACTTGGATGCTCATCATTGTAGGACCAAATTATAACCATAGAAAATACCATGCTGTTCTAAAAGACTCTCAAAATAATATAAGTGAAGCATGAGAGATCAAAAATTTCTTCAAAATTAAACCACCTCCGTGCTCTAAAAGATATAAGTGAAGCACTAGAGCAAAACTATCTAGCTCAAAAGATATAAGTGAAGCACATAGAGTATTCTAATAAATTTCAATCAAGTAGGCTTCTACCAAAAGGTGTGTACAGCAAGGATGAATGTGGTAAACTAAAAAGCAAAGACTAATATCATACACGACGCTCCAAGCAAAACACATATCATGTGGCGAATAAAAATATAGCTCCAAGTGAAGTTACCAATGAATAGAGACGAAAGAGGGGATGCCTTCCCGCGGCATCCCCAAGCTTAGGGTTTTGGCTATTCTTGAATATATTGGGGTGCCATGGGAATCCCCAAGCTTAGTCTTTTTCCACTCCTTATTCCATAGTCCATCAAATCTTTACCCAAAACTTGAAAACTTCACAACACAAAACTCAACAGGAAACCTCATAAGCTCCGTTAGTGAAAGAAAACAAAACCACCACATAAGGTACTGTAATGAACTCATTCTTTGTTTATATTGGTTTTAAAACTACTGTATTCCAAGTTCTCTATGGTTCATACAACTTAATACTAGCCATAGATGCATCAAAATAAGCAAACAACACACGAAAGGCAGAATCTGTCAAAAACAGAACAGTCTGTAGAAATCTGTAACTAACGCACACTTCTGGAACTTTAAAAATCCTACAAAAATAGGACATCTTTGGAAATTTGTTTATTGATCAGCAGCAAAAAGAATCAATGCAAAAGCACGTTTCTGTGATTTATTGAAGTTTTTCTCGTGAGCGCAAAGTTTCTGTTTTTCAGCAGAATCAAATCAACTATCATCATAGGTTATCCTATAGGTTCTACCTGGCACAAACACTAATTAAAACAAGAAAAAACATCTAACCAGAGAATAAATAAATTATTTTATTTAATAACAGCAAGGAAAATTATTGGGTTGTCTCCCAACAAGCGCTTTTCTTTAGAGCCTTTTTAGCTAGGCATGGAGATTTCAATGATGCTCACATGAAAGACAGGAATTGAAGCATAAAGAGAGCATCATAAAACACATGTCAAACACCTCTAAGTCTAACATACTTCCTATGCATAGGCATATTATAAGCAAACAAATTTTCAAGGCAAGAAAAAACTAGCATACGCAAGGAAGAAGAAAGAGATGATAGCAATCTCAACATGACGAGAGGTAATTTAATAACATGAAAATTTCTACAACCATATTTTCCTCTCTCATGATAATTACATGTGGGATCATAAGCAAATTCAACAAAATAGCTATCACATAAAATATTTTGAACACGATCCACATGCATGCAAAGTTGACACTCTTCCAAAATAGTGGGATTATCATTAACTAAAGTCATGACCTGTCCAAACCCACTTTTATCAAAAAATTCATAAGATTGATCAAAATCCAAATATGTGGGATCTAAAGTTAACACTCTTCCAAACCCACTTTCAATATTATTGCAAACACTATTATCAATCTCATATTCATCATTGGGGTTAAATAAATTTTCAAGATCATAAGAAGAATCACCCCAATCATGATCATTGCAACAAGTAGTAGGCATAGCAAAACTAGCATCCCCAAGCTTAGGGGTTTGCGTATTATTAGCACAATTGATATCAAGAGAATTTATAGTAAAATCATTGCAATCATGCTTTTCATTGAAGGAGCTACCAAGTATGGGTGCAATAGAAATGATCTCATGTTTAACATAAGGAACTATAACAAACTCATCTTCATAAATATTGGCATCATGGCCACAATAATAGAAAGCATCATGTTCATCAAGGGATATTTCAATCAAATCATCGGAATCATCATTATCTATAGATTCATTCATATCATTATTTTCTTCCAAAGCAACGGTCATTCTCTCAATAAATTCTTTGACATAGACATTATGAGCATAGTTTTCATAGCAATATTTAAGTATGTCAAAATTTTCAGATTCGTAGAGAGTAATATCATACTTTTCAATCAAAGAAGCAACTTCATAAGCATCCTTAAAAGCAACAAATTCTTCAGTTTGTTCGATATCGTAGTAACTATAAACACCCTTTGCCTAAAAAGATAAGATTTCATTTTCATTAAACTCACATAGGTAGGGAAGGTGTTTTTTAGGGTTCTTAGAGCAACAAGTAAAATCACAAATTTCACAAAGATTCCGAGCGTAACATATCAATCTGTTTATTTGATCCCATAAGAGTCTCCGTTTTTCAGACAAACGGTGATGCACAAAATGAGCATGCTCATCTAAATATTTCCCATCAACTAGGCTAGTTGGGGTTTCAGCACGAGCGCATAAGAATCAAAGATCATCCAAGTAGAATACATTAAGTGGGTCCATATCAATAGATTTCTAGCAAGCAAAGATGCAAGCACATAAAAGGCACATGGAGACACAAGAAAACATAAGATCGAACGAAAGAGGGGCGAATAAAACGGCAAGGGTGAAGTGGGGGAGAGGAAAGCGAGAGGAAAATGGCAAATAATGTAATGCGAGGGAGATGAGTTTGTGATGGGTACCTGGTATGTCTTCACTTGAATGGAGACCTCCCCGGCAATGGCGCCAGCAATCCTTCTTGCTATGTCTTGAGCTTGTGTTGGTTTTCCTTGAAGAGGAAAGGGTGATGCAGCAATAGTAGCGTAAGTATTTCCCTCAGTTTTTGAGAACCAAGGTATCAATCCAGTAGGAGGCTCCTCAAAAGTCCCACGCACCTACACAAACAAAGAAAGAGCTCGCAACCAACACAATAAAGGGGTTGTCAATCCCTTCACGGCCACTTAGGAAAGTGAGATCTGATAGAGATAGTCGGATAAGATAAATATATTTTTGGTATTTTATAATATAGATGCAAAAAGTAAAGATGCAAATAAAAGTAGATTGAAAGCTTATATGATAAAAGATAGACTCGGGGGCCATAGGTTTCACTAGTGGCTTCTCTCAAGATAGCATAAGTATTACGGTGGGTGAACAAATTACTGTCGAGCAATTGACAGAAAAGAGAATAAGTATGAGATTATCTAGGCATGATCATGTATATAGGCATCACATCCGTAACAAGTAGACCGACTCCTGCCTGCATCTACTACTATTACTCCACACATCGACCGCTATCCAACATGCATCTAGAGTATTAAGTTCATAAGAACAGAGTAACACATGAAGAAAGATGACATGATGTAGAGGGATAAACTCAAGCAATATTATATAAACCCCATCTTTTTATCCTCGATGGCAACAATACAATACGTGCCTTGCAACCCTTTCTGTCACTGGGTAAGGACACCGCAAGATTGAACCCAAAGCTAAGCACTTCTCCCATGGCAAGAAAGATCAATCTAGTAGGCCAAACCAAACTGATAATTCGAAGAGACTTGCAAAGATAACTCAATCATACATAAAAGAATTCAGAGAAGATTCAAATATTTCTCATAGATAAACTTGATCATAATCCCACAATTCATCGGATCTCGACAAACACACCACAAAAAGAGTTTACATCGAATAGATCACCACAAGAGAGGGGGAGAACATTGTATTGAGATCCAAAAAGAGAGAAGAAGACATCTAGCTAATAACTATGGACCCGAAGGTCTGTGGTAAACTACTCACAACTCATCGGAAGGGCTATGGTGTTGATGTTGAAGCCCTCCATGGTCGATTCCCCCCCCCCCCCCGGCGGAGCGCCAGCGAAGGCTCCAAGATGGGATCTCATGGATATAGAAGGTTACGACAGTGGAAATTGTGTTTCGGTGGCTCCCTGGATGTTTTCGGGGACGTAGGTATATATAGGAGGAAGAAGTATCGGTGGCTGCTCGAGGGGCCCAGGAGACAGGGAAGCGCTTAGGAGGGGTGGGCGCGCCCTCCTATCTCCTGGCTGCCTCGATTGCTTCTTGACTTGCACTCCAAGTCCTCTAGATCACGTTCGTTCCAAAAATCACGCTCCCGAAGGTTTCATTCCATTTGGACTCCGTTTGATATTCCTTTTCTTCAAAATACTGAAATAGGCAAAAAACAGCAATACTGGCTGGGCCTCCGGTTATTAGGTTAGTCCCAAAAATGATATAAATGTGTAAAATAAAGCCCACAAACATCCAAAACAGGTAATATAATAGCATGGAACAATCAAAAATTATAGATACATTGGAGACGTATCAAGGTGGGCTGAGGAGGGCAGCACCCACCAGGGCGTGCCTGGGCCTCCTGGCGCGCCCAAGTGGGTTGTGCCCACCTGGTGTCCCTCCTCTATTACTTGTTTGATCCAATATTTATTAAATGTTCCATAAAAAATCCTAGGGGAGTTTCAGCTCATTTGGAGTTGTTCAGAATAGGTAGCTTGGCGTAGCTTTTTCAGGTCCAGATTTCCAGCTGCCAGTATTCTCCCCCTTGGTGCATACCTTGCATATTATGAGAGAAAAGGCATTAGAATTACTCCAAAAAGCATTATTATACAATAAAACAACATAAATAACAGTAGGAAAACATGATGCAAATTGGACGTATCAACTCCCCCAAGCTTAGACCTCGCTTGTCCTCAAGCGAAAACTGAAATTAAAAAAATGTCCACATGATTAGAGAGAGAGGTGTCGATAAAACAAATATACGGACATAGCAGCATCATGTGACTTATTATAACATCAACAAACTTTAATATAAACCGTTTATTATAGAAATTTTATCATAGAATTCTCATGAACAAGTGACAATTCATCACAACATTGAAGTATAAAGCATAAACTCTATTGGAAACCAACAAACTATGTTCTCAGTCAACTTTTGCAACTACAATTCATCATCTTTTTAGGAAGGGTCACGTATCGGAGCCTTCAGGCAAGTCCACATACTCAACCATCATTTAGTCTTCTATGATTGCTAACACTCACCGCGTACACATGAGCAAAATGTTTCAACCGGACACAAAGAAAGATAGGAGCTTATAGTTTCGCCTCCCAACACACTCACCTCAAGGGTGATGTCAATAATAATAACTTATGCCACCCATATTCAACTGGACATATGTGCCTAGATCTTTGCTCACCACATGATGCTTGCCAAAGGATAAAAATAAAAGGAATAGAGAGAAAAACTTTGACTCTCGCATAAAAGTAAATACATGAAAGTAAAAGATTGGCCCTTCGGAGAGGGAAGCAGAGGTTTCCATGCACTTTTTGTTTGTATGCTCAACCCCTTAGTGCAAGATAACGTCACTTTATATTGCCCCTTGTGATGGCAACCTTTATTATGGAGTATGTTGCTTTTATTCTTCACCATCACAAGTTCGTACACCGCTCAATTTTCCCTTACACTAAATGATCTCACATTTTTATAAGCAATTTATATTGCCCTTTTTGCACCGATGAAAACTTACTTGAAGGATCTTACTCAATCCGTAGGTAGGTATGGTGGACTCTCAAACAAGATAGGGTTTAAGGGTTTTGGATGCACAAGTAGTATCTCTACTTAGTGCGGAATTTTTGGCTAGCAAAGATAGGGGCAAGCACCACATGTAGAAGGATCTATGACAATATGACTTCTATGTGAATATGAACAAGCGTAAATCATTAAGTTGTCTTCCTTGTCCAACGTCAACAATTTTGGCATATAATATTTTGATGGGTGCTCATAATCATAAAAGATTTCCATGATAATATATTTATATGTGAATCTTCTCTTCCCTTATTAATTCTTTCATGTGTTGCATTATTGACCAATGCTATGTTTGTCAATCTACAATAAAATTTTCTACTTATACTTTTCCTTATGTAATGTCATCACTTACCATAAGATTAGCATATGATCTTTTATTTTTATTGCAGCAAGAAAGTAAAGAAGGAAAAACTCAAACTAAACTTTATTATATCTCGCACATGATTACAAGGATTGATCACTAAGCAAACTCACAAAGGCAAGGATCGAACTAAACATTCATCTAATAGCAAAAGATAACCATTGATGGAACTAAAAAAATAAAGGCAAAAGATAGTGGAGATTGATACGACACTGGGGCACCTCCCCCAAGCATGGCGAAAGCCAAGGGGAGTGCCCATACCCAATACTTAGTCTTCTTTTGGTGGTGATGAAGAAGACGGCGGTGATGAAAAATATGGTGGTGGTGCAAAAGTAGAGGGTTTACCCTTTGCTTCCTCCAGCTTCTGACGGAGAATAAAATTATCTATCCTCAACTCGTCGTTATCTATCTCAAGTTTAATTATCCTCTTGCATAGCGCCTCCATGCTTTCGTTTTTGAACCGGTAAGGAACCGAGTCATCTTCATCTTCTTCTGAAGTCCAGCTATAGTGCCTCTCATCCCCATAGGATTTGGGGTTTGCGATGAGGTCAGAACCATAGCTCTCACCCTCCGAGTTATGGGACGACATAATTTCATATCTGACAGGAAAATAGAGAGAAAAGAAAACAGGAGATTTCTCCGCGATACGGAGGTTAACAAGTTCGGGAGGTTACATATAGTTTTTATCTTGGGGAACAAGTAGAACGGAAGAAAACAGAGATTGGAAAGTACCCGAGGTGGGCACAACCCACCTGGGCACGCCAGGCAAGCCTGGCGCGCCCTGATGTATCGTGCCCACTAGGGTTACTTTTGTGGAAGTTTCTTATTTTCCTAATTACTAAATATTACAAAACTGGCAAAAAATATTTTTGCAGATTTTTCGGAGTCCGTTTAATTACCGTATCACGTACCACCTTATTTTCACGATTCTGGAATGTTCCGGAAGGACTCTTTTATGTGTTATTCCGGTGTCAAAGTTTGGATAACATTGCTTTCAACATTAACGGGCGTACATGAGATATAGTGTTTTATTCGTTGCCCATTGACAACCTTCGGGTTAGTCCCTTCGGCGTTATTTGTTTTGATAGCTCCGGATCGATAGACCTCCTCGATGACATAGGGTCCTTCCCACTTGGAGAGGAGTTTTCCTGCAAAGAATCTGAAAAGAGAGTTGTACAACATAACATATTCTCCGACTTTGAACTCACGCTTTTGGATTCTTTTGTCATGCCATCTTTGAACCTTTTCTTTGAATAACTTAGCATTTCATAAGCCTGGGTTCTCCATTCATCTAATGAGCTAATATCAAATAACCTCTTTTCCCCAGCAAGTTTGAAATCATAATTGAATTCTTTTATTGCCCAAAATGCTTTGTGTTCTAACTCAAGAGGTAAATGAAAAGCTTTTCCATAAACCATTTTATATGGAGACATACCCATAGGATTTTTATATGATGTTCTATAAGCCCCAAGTGCATCATCTAATTTCCTAGACCAATTCTTCCGGGACCTATTAACAGTCTTTTGTAAGATTAGTTTTATTTCTGTATGGCTAAGTTCAACTTGACCACTAGACTGAGGATGATAAGATGACGCAATTCTATGGTTAACCTCATACATAGCAAGCATCTTATGGGAAGCACCATGAATAAAGTGTGAACCACCATCAGTCATTAAATATCTAGGGACTCCAAACCTTGGGAAAATAAATTCATTAAGCATTTTAATAGAGGTGTTGTGATCAGCACTTCTGGTTGGAATAGCTTCTACCCACTTAGTAACATAATCAACAGCAACCAAAATATGTGTATACCCATTAGAGGAAGGCAAAGGTCCCATAAAGTCAAATCCCCAAACACCAAATGGTTCAACAGCAAGTGAATAATTCATAGGCATTTCTTGACGCTTACAAATATTACCTATTCTTTGGCATTCATCACAAGATGAGACAAACTTACGGGCATCCTTGAAGAGAGTAGGACAATAAAAACTAGATTGCAATACCTTATGAGCGGTTCTGTCTCCCGCATGATGTCCTCCATAAGCTTCGGATTAACATTTCCGTAGGATTTGTTCCTGTTCATGCTCAGGTACACAACGTCTAATAATACCATCTACTTATTCTTTATAAAGACGTGGGTCATCCCAAAAGTAATGTCTTAAACCATAGAAGAATTTATTCTTTTGTTGGTATGTGAAGCTAGGTGGTATGTATTTAGCAACAATATAATTAGCTTAGTCAGCATACCAAGGTGTACTATGAGAAACATTTATTGCAGCTAGTTGTTCATCAGGTAAGCTATCATTAATTGGTTGTGGATCATCAAGAATATTTTCAAGTCTAGAAAACTTATCAGCTACGTGGTTCTCTGCTCCATTCCTATCAGTAATATGCAAATCAAATTCTTGTAGCAGAAGAACCCACCTGATGAGTCTAGGTTTAGCATCTTTATTTTTCATAAGATATTTTATAGCAACATGATCGGTGTGGACAATTACTTTAGAATCAACAATGTAAGATCTGAATTTATCACAAGCAAACACCACTACTAAGAATTCTTTTTCAGTAGTAGCACAGTTTTGTTGAGCATTGTCTAGAGTTTTACTAACATAATGAATAACATTTAGTTTCTTATCAACTCTTTGTCCTAGAACAGCACCAACAACATAATCACTAGCATCACACATAATCTCAGAAGGCAAGTTCCAATCAGGTGGTTGAACAACAGGTGTAGTGATTAAGGCTTTCTTTAGTGTTTCAAAGGCTTCCATACAATCAACATCAAACACAAAGGGAATATCGTTTTGCAAAAGATTAGTAAGAGGCCTAGAAATTTTAGAAAAGTATTTGATAAACCTCCTATAGAAACCAGCATGACCAAGGAAACTGTGAATACCTTTGATATCTTTAGGACATGGCATTTTCTCAATCGCATCAACCTTGTCTTTGTCCACCTCAATACCTCTTTCAGAAATTTTATGGCCCAAGACAATACCTTCATTAACCATAAAGTGGCACTTCTCCCAATTCAAGACAAGATTTGTTTGTTCACATCTCTTCAAAACTCAATCAAGATTGCTTAAACAATCATGAAAAGACTTCCCATAAACAGAAAAGTCATCCATGAAAACCTCAACAATCTTTTCACAAAAATCAGAGAATATAGCAGTCATACAACTTTGAAAGGTAACAGGTGCATTACGTAAACCGAAAGGCATATGTCTATAAGCAAGTGTTCCAAAAGGACAAGTAAAAGTGGTCTTTTCTTGATCAGATTGTAAAATAGGTATTTGTGAAAAGCCAGAGTGTCCATCAAGGAAGCAAAAATGTGTGTACTTAGATAGCGTTTCTAACATTTGATCGATAAAAGGTAGAGGGTAATAATCTTTTCTAGTAGCTTTATTTAATTTTCTATAATCAATTACCATTCTGTAGCCCATGACAATTCTTTGTGGAATAAGCTCATTCTTATCATTAGGAACAACAGTAATATCTCCCTTCTTAGTGACACAATGAACATGACTTACCCATTGACTATCAACTATAGGATAGATTATACCTGCTTCCAGAAGTTTTAAAATTTCCATTCTTACCACTTCTTTCATTTTTGGATTTAACCGACGTTGGTGATCAACAACGGGTTTAGCATCAGGTTCCACATTAATCTTGTGCTGACATAGAGTGGGACTAATGCCCTTAAGATCATCAAGAGTATATCCAATAGCAGCCCTGTGCTTCCTTAGAACTTCCAACAATCTTTCTTCTTCATGTTCTGAAAGGTTTGCACTAATAATAATAGGATATATCTTGCTTTCACCAAGATAAGCATATTTCAGAGTGTCTAGCAATTATTTTAATTCAAACACAAGATCACCTTTAGGTGGAGGAGGACCTCTTATAGTTTCAATAGGCAAATTGTGTTTAAGCAGAGGTTGTTGTTCGAAAAAGATTCTATCTATTTCATTTCTTTCATGCATATGCAAATCATTTTCATGGTCTAGCAAATATTGTTCCAAAGGATCAGTAGGAGGCACAACAATAGAAGCAAGACCAATAATTTCATCCTTACTAGGCAAATCCTTCTTATGACGTTGTTTACTAAACTTGGAAAAATTAAACTCATGAGATTCAGCACCAAAGCTAACACCGACAGTTTGCTTCTCACAATCTATTTTAGCATTGACGGTGTTCAAGAAAGGTCTACCAAATATAATGGGACAAAAGTCATCTTGTGGGGTGCTAAGAACAAGAAAATCAGTAGGGTATTTTATTTTCCCACACAAGACTTCAACATATCTAAGAATCCCAATTGGTGATATAGTATCTCAATTAGCAAGTTTAATAGTAACATATATGTCTTCTATCTCAGCAGGTGCTATCTCATCTTTAATTTCTTGATACAATGAGAAACAAATAGCACTTACACTAGCACATAAGTCACATAACCCATGAAAGCAATGATCTCCTATCTTAACTGAGACAACACACATGGCGACTACTGGTCTATGTTTATCTTTTCCTTGAGGTTTGGCAATTCTAGAAGCTTCATCACAGAAGTAAATAACATGCCCATCAATATTATCGACTAAGAGATCTTTAATCATAGCAACACTAGGTTAAACTTTGATTTGTTCACATGGTTTGGGTGTTCTAACATAACTTTTGTTAACCACGGTTGAAGCTTTAGCATGTTCCTTCATCCTAACAGGAAAAGGTGGTTTTCAATATAAGCAGTGGGGACAATTGGATCAACATTGTAAATGATAGTTTCTTCTTTAGCTTTTATCGGTTCTTTAACTTCTTCTTTAATTGGTGGGGTGATATTTAAACCACTTCTCCATACGGAGATCAACATGAGTACCAAAGATTCACAAAAGGAAGCTACTATCTCAGAGTCAATTCCATATTTAGTGCTAAACTTTTGAAAAGCATCGGTATTCATAAAATATTTAACACAATCAAACTTAGGTTCAATACCTAACTCTTTACCTTCATCGAGTTCCCAATCTTCAGAGTTGCGTTTAATTCTTTCTAACAGATCGCACTGAAATTCAATAGTCTTCTTCATAAAAGAACCAGTACAAGAAGTATCAAGCATGGATTGATCATTACGAGAAAGCCGAGCATAAAAATTCTGAAAAATAATTTCTCTTGAGAGCTCATGATTGGGGGATGAATATAACATTGACTTAAGCCTCCCCCAAGCTAGAGCGATACTTTTTCCTTCACCAGGCCAAACATTATATATATAATTCCGATCACGATGAACTAGATGCATAGGATAAAATTTCTGGTGACATTCCAATTTCAAACGGTTCCAGTTCCAAGATCCAATATCATCACATAGCCTATACCATGTCAGTGCTTTTCCATTCAAAGATAAAGGGAAAACCTTCTTCTTTGCTTCATCTCCATGCAAACCTACAACCTTGAATAATCCACAAATTTCATCCACGTATATCAAGTGCATATCAGGATGTTCGGTTCCATCTCCTGCATAAGGATTAGCTAGCAATTGTTCTAACATACTCGAAGGAATTTCATATTCAATATTTTCAGTAGGTGCAGTAGGTTGAGGGGTGACTAATTGTGGTTCCAGTCGAGGTGCAGATACCCCGAACAAACCCCTCAAAGGATTGTTTTCCATAGTAGCAAGTGACAATAAATTTGAGCACGTAGTAATAATGTTTCCTTACAAATTTCCACTTACCAAGAGCGCTTCACTCCCCCGCAACAGGGCCAGAAAATTGCCTTAATGACCCACAAGTATATGGGGTCAATTGTAGCCCTTTTCGATAAGTCAAAGTGTCGAACCCAATGAGGAGCAGAAGGAAATGACAAGTGGTTTTCAGGAAGGTAATGTCTGCAAGTGCTAAAATTGTAAGTAGCTGAGTAGTTTGGTAGCAAGATAATTTTTAACGAGCAAGTAACAATAGTAGTAACAAAAGTGCAGCAAGGTATCCCAATCCTTTTGAGGCAAATTACATGCTAAAACGGTTTCTTATAATAAGCAAAGTGTTCTTGAGGGTACACGGGAATTCATCTAGTCACTTTCATCATGTTGGCTTAATTCGTGTTCGGTACTTTGATAATTTGATATGTGGGTGGACTGGTGCTTAGGTGCTATTCTTTATTGAACAAACTCCTGATTATGATTAACCCTCTCGCAAGCATCTGCAACTATGAGAAAAGTATTAAGAATAGATTCTAACATAGCATTAAACTTTTGGATCCAATCGGTCCCTTACGGAATAGCGCATAAACTGGGGTTTAAGCTTCTGTCACTCTCGCAACCCACCATATAATAACTACTCCACAATGCATTCCCTTAGGCCCAAATATGGTGAAGTGTCATGTAGTCGATGTTCACATGACACCACTAAGAGAATGGCAACATACATACCATCAAAATATCGAACACATATCAAGTTCACATGATTACTTGCAACATGATTTCTCCCGTGTCGTCAAGAACGAAAGTAACTACTCACAAATGATAAACACGCTCAAGATCAGAGGGGTATTAAATAGCATAATGGTTCTGAACATATAATCTTCCATCAAATAAACCATATAGTAATCAACCGCGAGATGTAATCAACACTACTAGTCACCCACGAGCCCCAACCTATAGTTTTGATACAAAGATTGAACACAAGAGATGAACTAGGGTTCGAGAGGAGTTGGTGTTGTGAAGATGTTGATGAATATAGTCCTCCCCAAGATGGGAGAGTTGTTGGTGATGATGATGATGATGATTTCCCCCTCCGGGAGGGAAGTTCCCCCGGCGGAATCACTCCGCCAGAGAGCAAAAGTGCTCCTGCCCAAGTTCCACCTCGAGGCGGCGGCGCTTCATCCCGAATGTCCTCCCCTTATTTTTTTTCTAGGTCAACATTACTTATATACCAGAAGATGGGCACCGGAGGTGGGCCAAGGAGGGCAGCACCCACCATGGCGCGCCTGGGCCTCCTAGCGCGCCCAGGTGGGTTGTGCCCACCAGGTGGCCCTCCTCTGGTACTTATTTGCTCCAATATTCATTAAATATTCCATAAAAAATCCTAGGGGAGTTTCAGCTCATTGGGAGCTGTGCAGAATAGGTAGCTTGTCGTAGCTTTTTCAGGTCCAGATTTCCAGCTGCCAGAATGCTCCCCGTTGGTACATACCTTGCATATTATGAGAGAAAAGGCATTAGAATTACTCCAAAAAAAAATTATTATACAATAAAACAACATAAATAACAGTAGGAAAACATGATGGAAAATGGACGTATCAGTGGTAAGCAGTATGACGATCACATCCCACAACTCTTTGTGTTCTACTCGTGCATATAATCTACGCAAAGACCTGGCTCGGATGCCACTGTTGGGGAATGTAGCATGCAATTTTAAAAATTTCCTACGCTCACGCAAGATCTATCTAGGAGATGCATAGCAACAAGAGGGGGGGGAGTGTGTCTATGTACCCTCGTAGAGCATAAGTGGAAGCGTTTGACAACACGGTTGATGTAGTCGAACTTCTTCTAGCTCCGATCGATCGAGTACCTAACGTACGTCACCTCCGAGTTCTGCACACGTTCAGCTCGATGAGGTCCCTCGTCCTCTTGATCCAGCAAAATGTCGGGAAATAGATGAGTTCCATCAGCAGGATGATGACCCACAAGTGTATGGGGTCAATTGTAGCCCTTTTCGATAAGTAAGAGTGTCGAACCCAACGAGGAGCAGAAGCAAATTGCAAGTGGTTTTCAGCAAGGTAATGTCTGCAAGTGCTAAAATTGTAAGTAGCGGAATAGTTTAGTAGCAAGATAATTTGTAACGAGCAAGTAACAATAGTAATGACAAAAGTGTAGCAAGGTAGCCCAATCCTTTTGAGGCAAAGAACGGGACAAAACGGTTTCTTATGATAAGCAAAGTGTTTTTGAGGGTACACGGGAATTTCATCTAGTCACTTTCATCATGTTGGTTTAATTCGTGTTCGGTACTTTGATAATTTGATATGTGGGTGGACCGGTGCTTAGGTGTTGTTCTTACTTGAACAAACCTCCTACTTATGATTAACCCACTCGCAAGCATCCGCAACTAAGACAAAAGTATTAAGAATAAATTCTAACCATAACATTAAACTTTTGGACCCAATCGGTCCCTTACGGAATAGCGCATAAACTGGGGTTTAAGCTTCTGTCACTCTCGCAACCCACCATCTAATAACTACTCCACAATGCATTCCCTTAGGCCCAAATATGGTGAAGTGTCATGTAGTCAACATTCACATGATACCACTAAGAGAATGGCAACATACATACTATCAAAATATCGAACACATATAAAGTTCACATGATTACATGCAACATAATTTCTCCCGTGACCTCAAGAACGAAAGTAACTACTCACAAATGATAAACATGCTCAAGATTAGAGGGGTATTAAATAGCATAATGGATCTGAACATATAATCTTCCGCCAAATAAACCATATAGTAATCAACTACAAGATGTAATCAACACTACTAGTCACCCACGGGCACCAATCTATAGCTTTGATACAAAGATTGAACGCAAGAGATGAACTAGGGTTTGAGAGGAGTTGGTTCTCTGAAGATGTTGATGAAGATAACCCTTCCCTAGATGGGAGAGTTGTTGGTGATGATGATGACTATGATTTCCCCCTCCGGGAGGGAGGTTCCCCCGGCGGAATCGCTCCGCCGGAGGGCAAAAGTGCTCCTGCCCAAGTTCCGCCTCGAGGCGGCGGCGCTTTGTCCCATATGTCCTCTCCCTATTTTTTCTAGGTCAAAATGACTTATATACCATAAGATGTGCACCGGTAGTGGGCCGAGGAGGGCAGCACCCACCAGGGCATGCATGGGCCTCCTGGCGCGCCCAAGTGGGTTGTGCCCACCTGGTGGCCCTCCTTGGGTACTTATTTGCTCCAATATTCATTAAATATTCTATAAAAATCCTCCGGGAGTTTCAAATCATTTGGAGTTGTGCATAATAGGTAGCTTGACGTAGCTTTTTCAGGTCCAGATTTCCAACTGCCAGAATTCTCTCCCTTGGTGCATACCTTGCATATTATGAGAGAAAAGGCATTAGAATTACTCCAAAAAGCATTATTATACAATAAAACAACATAAATAATAGTAGGAAAACACGATGCAAAATGGACGTATCAACTCCCCCAAGCTTAGACCTCACTTGTCCTCAAGTGAATACCGAAATCGAAAATATGTCCACATGCTTAGAGAGAGAGGTTTTGATAAACAAAAATACGGACATAGTAGCATCATGTGACTTATTATAACATCAAAAAACTTTAATATAAACCTTTTCTTATAGAAATTTTATCATAGACTTCTCATGAACAAGTGACAGTTCATCACAACATTGAAGTATGAAGCATAAACTCTATTGGAAACCAACAAACTATGTTCTCATTCAAGTTTTGTAACTACAATTCATCATATTTTTAGGAAGGGTCACGTATCGGAGCCTTCAGGAAAGTCCACATACTCAACCATCATTTAGTCTTCTATGATTTCTAACACTCACCGCGTACACGTGAGCAAAAGGTTTCAACCGGACACAAAGAAAGATAGGGGCTTATAGTTTCGCCTCCCAACACACTCACCTCTAGGGCGATGTCAACAATATAACTTATTCCACCCATATTCAACTGGGCATATGTGCCTAAATCTTTCCTCACCACATGATGCTTACCAAAGGAGAAAAATAAAAGGAGTAGAGAGAAAAACTTTGACTCTTGCATAAAAGTAAATACATGAAAGTAAAAGATAGGCCCTTCGCAGAGGGAAGCAGAGGTTGCCATGCACTTTTTATTTGTATGCTCAACCCCTTAGTGCACGAGAACGTCATGTTATATTGCCCCTTGTGATGGAAACCTTTATTATGTAGTCTGTCTCTTTTATTCTTCACCATCACAAGTTCGTACAACACTCAAATTTCCATTACACTAAATGATCTCACATTTTTATAAGTAATTTTTATTGCCCTTTTTGCACCGATGAAAACTTACTTGAAGGATCTTACTCAATCCATAGGTAGGTATGGTGGACTCTCAAACAAGATAGAGTTTAAGGGTTTTGTATGCACAAGTAGTATCTCTACTTAGTGCGGAATTTTTGGCTAGCAAAGATAGGGGCAAGCACCACATGTTCAAGTATCTATGACAATATGACTTCTATGTGAATATGAACAAACATAGATCATTAAGTTGTCTTCCTTGTCCAACGTCAACAATTTTGGCATATAATATTTTGTTGGGTGCTCACAATCACAAAAGATTTCCATGATAGTGTATTTATATATGAATCTTTTCTTCCCTTGTTAATTCTTTCATGTGTTGCATCATTGACCAATGCTATGTTTGTCAATCTACAATAAAATTTTCTACTTATACTTTTCCTTATGTAATGTCATCACTTACCATAATATTAGCATATGATCTTTTCTTTTATTTCCTTTCTTTTTATTGCAGCAAGAAAGTAAAGAAGGAAAAACTCAAATTAAACTTTATTATATCTCGCACATGATTACAAGGATTGTTCACTAAGCAAACTCACAAAAAAGAAAGGATCGAACTAATAGCAAAAGATAACCATTGATCAAACTTAGAAAATAAAGGCAAAAGATAGTGGAGATTGATACAATACTGGGGCACCTCCCCCAACCTTGGCGAAAGCCAAGGGGAGTGCCCATACCCAATACTTAGTTTTCTTTTGGTGGTGATGAAGTAGATGGTTTCTTGTCCTCGGGTTTCCACGGTAGAGGCTCACCATCATAGGAGGATGAGTGCGTCTCCCGGATACTGCAACTAGCAGCCAAATTCATACCTTTAAACCTGACCTCATATTCAAAGACCTGCCTTTGAAGATCATGGATCTAGCTATGGAGGAAGTTGATTTGCTCGTTGGGGGAGAAGATGATGTCCTTTATGGGCTTGCCATCCACCTTGAGATCACGGGTATAGTCCGCGATCTTGAGGTGATTGGCATTGAGCCCACGTTCTACCATCCCCTTGCACTTGAAGATGGCCTGCTCCATGGCTCCAAGCCTGGCCTCCACGGATCCAGTCCCCCTGGGTCCTTGCACATCGCGGATGTGCAGCACCCCATCGCGCATCTGGATAGCTTGAGGGTGCTGCATCACCTCCCGCAGATATGGGTTGATGACGTTGTCGATGAACTTGTCCTTGGAGGAGCTTGAAGAGGCCATGGTGAATTGGATCTGACAGAAAACAACAAGAAAAGAAAATAGGAGATTTCTCCGCGATATGGAGGTTAACAGGTTCGGGAGGTATATATAGATTTTTTTTATCTTGGAGAACAAGCAAAACGGAAGAAAACGAAGACCGGAAAGCACACGAGGTGGGCACAACCCACCTGGGCGCGCCAGGCATGCCTGGCGCACCCTCATGTATCGTGCCCACCAGGGTCACTTTCCTGGAAGTTTCTTATTTTCCTAATTTTCTAAATATTCCAAAACTAACAAAAAATATTTTTGCGGATTTTTCGGAGTCCATTTACTTACCGTATCACGTACCTCCTTATTTTCACGATTCTGTAGTGTTCCGGAAGGACTCTTTTATGTGTTATTCCGGTGTCAAAGTTTGGATAATATTGCTTTCAACATTAATTGGCATACCTGAGATATAATGTTTTATTCGTTGCCCATTGACAACCTTCTGGTTAGTCCCTTCGGCATTATTTATTTTGATAGCTCCGGATCGATAGACCTCCTCGATGACATAGGGTCCTTCCCATTTGGAGAGGAGTTTTCCTGCAAAGAATCTGAAACGAGAGTTGTACAAAAGAACATATTCTCCTACTTTGAACTCACGCTTTTGGATTCTTTTGTCATGCCATCTTTTAACTTGTTCTTTGAATAACTTAGCATTTTCATAAGCCTGGGTTCTCCATTCATCTAATGGGCTAATATCAAATAACCTCTTTTCTCCAGCAAGTTTGAAATCATAATTAAGTTCTTTTATTGCCCAAAATGCTTTGTGTTCTAACTCAAGAGGTAAATGACAAGCTTTTCCATAAACCATTTTATATGGAGACATACCCATAGGATTTTTGTAAGTTGTTCTATAAGCCCAAAGTGCATCATCTAATTTCTTAGACCAATTCTTCCGGAACCTATTAACAGTCTTTTGTAAGATTAGTTTTATTTCTCTATTGCTAAGTTCAACTTGACCACTAGACTGAGGATGATAAGGTGATGCAATTCTATAGATAACATCATACTTAGCAAGCATATTACGGAAAGCACCAATGAAGTGCGAACCACCATCAGTCATTAAATATCTAGGGACTGCAAACCTTGGGAAAATAACTTCCTTGAGCATTTTAATAGAGGTGTTGTGATTAGCACTACTGGTTGGAATAGCTTCTACCCACTTAGTAACATAATCAACAACATCCAAAATATGTGTATACCCACCAGAGGAAGGAAAAGGTCCCATGAAGTCAAATCCCCAAACATCAAATGGTTCAACAGCAAGTGAATAATTCATAGGCATTTCTTGACGCTTACCGATATTACCTATTCCTTGACATTCATCACAAGATGAGACAAACTTACGGGCATCTTTGAAGAGAGTAGGCCAATAAAAACCAGATTGTAATACCTTATGAGTGGTTCTGTCTCCCGCATGATGTCCTCCATAAGCTTTGGAGTGACATTTCCGTAGGATTTGTTCCTGTTCATGCTCAGGTACACAACGTCTAATAATACCGTCTACTCCTTCTTTATAAAGATGTGGGTCATCCCAAAAGTAATGTCTTAAATCATAGAAGAATTTTTTCTTTTGTTGGTATGTGAAGCTAGGTGTATGTATTTAGCAACAATATAATTATTATAGTCAGCATACCAAGGTGTACTATGAGAAACATTTATTGCAGCTAGTTGTTCATCAGGTAAGCTATCATTAATAGGTTGTGGGTCATCAAGAATATTTTCAAGTCTAGACAAGTTATCAGCCACGGGGTTCTCTGCTCCTTTCCTTCCAGTAATATGCAAATCAAATTCTTGTAGTAGAAGAACCCACCTAATGAGTCTAGGTTTAGCATCTTTTTTTCCATAATATATTTTATAGCAGCATGATCGGTGTGAACAATTACTTTAGAATCTACAATGTAAGATCTGAATTTATGACAAGCAAACACCACTACTAAGAATTCTTTTTCAGTAATATTATAGTTTCATTGAGCACTATCTAGAGTTTTACTAGCATAATGAATAATATTTAGTTTCTTATCAACTCTTTGTCCTAGAACAGCACCAACAGCATAATCACTAGCATCACACATAATCTCAAAAGGCAAGTTCCAATCAGGTGGTTGAACAACATGTGCAGTGATTAAGGCTTTCTTTAGTGTTTCAAAGGCTTCCATGCAATCATCATCAAACTCAAAGGGAATATCCTTTTGCAAAAGATTAGTAAGAGGCCTAGAAATTTTAGAAAAGTCTTTGATAAACCTCCTACAGAAACCAGCATGACCAAGGAAACTATGAATACCTTTGATATCTTTAGGACATGGCATTTTCTCAATTGCATCAACCTTGGCTTAGTCCACGTCAGTGCCTCTTTCAGAAATTTTATGGCCCAAGACAATACCTTCATTAACTATAAAGTGGCACTTCTCCCAATTCAAGACAAGATTTGTTTGTTCACATATCTGCAAAACTCAATCAAGATTGCTTAAACAATCATAAAAAGACTTCCCATAAACAGAAAAGTCATCCATGAAAACCTCAACAAGCTTTTCACAAAAATCAGAGAATACAACAGTCATACATGTTTGAAAAGTAGCAGGTGCATTACATAAACTGAAATGCATACGTCTATAAGAAAATGTTCCAAAAGGACAAGTAAAAGTGGTCTTTTCTTGATCAGATTGTAAAATAGGTATTTACGAAAAGCCAGAGTATACATCAAGGAAGCAAAAATCTGTAAGCTTGGATAATCTTTCTAACATTACATCGATAAAAGGCAGAGGGTAATGATCTTTTCTAGTAGCTTTATTTAATTTTCTATAAACAATTACCATTCTATAGCCTGTAACAATTCTTTGTGGAATAAGCTCATTCTTATCATTAGGAACAACAGTAATACCTCCCTTCTTAGGGACACAATGAACAGGACTTACCCATCTACTATCAGCTATAGGATAGATTATACCTGCTTCCAGAGTTTCAATATTTTCGTTCTTATCACTTATTTCATCTTCGGGTTTAACCGACATTGGTGATCAACAACGGATTTAGCATCAGGTTCCACATTAATCTTGTGCTGACATAGAGTGGGACTAATGCCCTTAAGATCATCGAGAGTATAACCAATAGCAGCCCTGTGCTTCCTTAGAACTTTCAATAATGTTTCTTCTTCATGTTCTGAAAGGTTAGCACTGATAATAATAGGAAATATCTTATTTTCATCAATATAAGCATATTTCAAAGTGTCTGGCAATTATTTTAATTCAAACACAGGATCACCTTTAGGTGGAGGAGGACCTCCAAGAGTTTCAATAGGCAAATTGTGTTTAAGCAGAGGTTGTTGTTGGAAAAAGATTCTATCTATTTCATTTCTTTCACGCATATGAAAATCATTTTCATGGTCTAGCAAATATTGTTCCAAAGGATCAGTAGGAGGCACAACAATAGAAGCAAGACCAATAATTTCATCCTCACTAGGCAAATCTTTCTTATGAGGTTGTTTACTAAACTTGGAGAAATTAAACTCATGAGATTCATCACCAAAGCTAACACCGACAGTTTGTTTCTCACAATCTATTTTAGCATTGACGGTGTTTAAGAAAGGTCTACCAAATATAATGGGACAAAAGTCATCTTGTGGGGTGCAAAGAACAAGAAAATCATTAAGGGATTTTATTTTCCCACACAAGACTTCAACATCTCTAAGAATCCCAATTGGTGATATAGTATCTCTATTAGCAAGTTTAATAGTAATATCTATGTCTTCTATCTCAGCAGGTGTGATTTCATCTTTAATTTCTTGATATAATGAGAAAGGAATATCACTTACACTAGAACCTAGGTCACATAACCCTTGAAAACATTGATCTCCTATCTTAATGAGACAACAGGCATGCCAACAACTAGTCTATGTTTATCTTTTTCTTCAAGTTTAGCAATTCTAAAAGCTTGATCATAGAAGTAAGTAACATGCCCATCAATATTATCAACTAATAGATCTTTAACCATAGCAACACTAGGTTCAACTTTGATTTTTTCAGATGATTTGGGTGTTCTAATATAACTTTTGTTAACCACAGTTGAAGCTTTAGCACGTTCCTTCATCCTAACAGGAAAAGGTGGGTTTTCAATATAAGCAGTGAGAACAACTGGATCAACATTGTAAATGATAGTTTCTTCTTTAGCTTTTAACGGTTCTTTAACTTCTTCTTTAATTGGTGGGTGATATTTAAATCAGTTCTCCTTAGGGGGGTCAACATGAGTAGCAAAAGATTCACAAAAGGAAGCTATTATCTCAGAGTCAAGTCCATATTTAGTGCTAAACTTTCAAAAAGCATCGGTATTCATAAAAGATTTAACACAATCGTACTTAGGTTCAATAACTGACTCTTTACCTTCATTGAGTTCCCAATCTTCAGAGCTGCATTTAATTCTTTCTAAAAGATCCCACCAGAATTCAATAGTCTTCTTCATAAAAGAACCAGTACAAGAAGTGTCGAGCATGGATTGATCATTACGAGAAAGCCGAGCATAAAAATCTGAATAATAATTTATCTCTAGAGCTCATGATTGGGGCATGAATATAAGATTGACTTAAGCCTCCACCAATCTAGAGCGATACTTTCTCCTTCACGAGGCCAAAAATTATATATATAATTCCGACCATGATGAACTAGATGCATAGGATAAAATTTCTGATGAAATTCCAATTTCAAATTGTTCCAGTTCCAAGATCCAATATCATCTCATAGCCTATACCATGTCAATGCTTTTCCCTTCAAAGATAAAGGGAAAACCTTCTTCTTAGCTTCATCTTGGGGCAAACCTGGAAGCTTAAATAATCCACAAATTTCATCCACATATATCAAGTGCATATCAGGATGTTCAGTTCCATCTCATGCATAAGGATTAGCTAGCAGTTGTTCTAACATACCCGAAGGAATTTCATCTTCAATACTTTCAGTAGGTGCAGTAGGTTGAGGAGTAATTAATTGTGGTTCCGGTCGAGGTGAAGATACCCCGAACAAACCTCTCAAAGGATTGTTTTCCATAGTAGCAAGTGATAATAAATTTCAGTATGTAGTAATAATGTTTCCTTACCAATTTCCACTTACCAAGAGCGCTTCACTCCCCGGCAACGGCGCCAGAAAATTGCCTTAATGACCCACAAGTTTATGGGTTCAATAGTATCCCTTTTCGATAAGTAAGAGTGTCGAACCCAACAAGGAGCAGAAGGAAATGACAAGTGGTTTTCAGCAAGGTAATGTCTGCAAGTGCTAAAATTGTAAGTAGCAGAGTAGTTTGGTAGTAGGATAATTTATAACGAGCAAGTAACAATAGTAACGACAAAAGTGCAGCAAGGTATCCCAATCCTTTTGAGGCAAAGGACAGGCCAAAACGATTTCTTATGATAAGCAAAATGTTCTTGAGGGTACACGGCAATTTCATCTAGTCACTTTCATCATGTTGGCTTAATTCGTGTTCGGTACTTTGATAATTTGATATATGGGTGGACCGATGCTTAGGTGATGTTCTTACTTGAACAAACCTCCTACTTATGATTAACCCTCTCGCAAGCATCCGCAACTACGAGAAAAGTATTAAGAATAAATTCTAACCATTGCATTAAACTTTTTGATCCAATTGGTCCCTTATCCCTTATGGAATAGCGCATAAACTGGGGTTTAAGCTTCTGTCACTCTCGCAACCCACCATCTAATAACTACTCCACAATGCATTCCCTTAGGACCAAATATGGTGAAGTGTCATGTAGTCTACGTTCACATGACACCACTAAGAGAATGGCAACATACATACTATCAAAATATCGAACACATATCAAGTTCACATGATTACTTGCAACATGATTTCTCCCGTGACCTCAAGAATGAAAGTAACTACTCACGAATGATAAACATGCTCAAGATAAGAGGGGTATTAAATAGCATAATGTATCTGAACATATAATCTTGCCCAAGTTCCGCCTCGAGGCGGCGACGCTTAATCCCTAATGTCCTCTCCTTATATTTTCTAGATCAAAATGACTTATATACAAGAAGATGGGAACCGGAGGTGGGACGAGGAGGGAAACACCCACCAGGGCGCGCCTCGGCCTCCTGGCGCGCCCGGGTGGGTTGTGCCCACCTGGTGGCCCTCCCCTGGTACTTATTTGCTCCAATATTCATTAAATATTCCATAAAAAATCCTCGGGGAGTTTCAGCTCATTTGGAGCTGTGCAGAATAGGTAGCTTGACGTAGCTTTTTCAGGTCCAGATTTCCAACTACGAGAATTCTCCCCCTTGGTGCGTACCTTGCATATTATGGGAGAAAAGGCATTAGAATTACTCCAAACAACATTATTATACAATAAAAAAACATAAATAATATTAGGAAAACATGATGCAAAATGGACGTATCACACAACGGCGTGGTGACGGTGATGGTGATGTGATCCGCGCAGGGCTTTGCCAAAGCACATCGAGAATATGATCGGGGGTGTAAACTGTGGAGGGGGGCTCCGCACACGGCTAACAATTGATGTTGTGTGTTTTAGGTGCCCCCTCCCCACATATATATAGGTGGGAGGGAAGGAGAGGCAGCCAGGGGGTGCCCCAAGTAGGATCCGAATCCTACTTGGGGTTTCCCCGAGTGCCCCCCCCCCCTCTTCCTTTTTCCATCGGAGAAAAAAGGGAAGGAGGAAGAGAGAAAGGAAGGGGGAGAACCCCCCCCCCCTTTTTCCTTCTCCAATTCGGCCACATGCCTAAGGGGGGCGCGCCACCCATTGTGGGTTGGTGTGCTCCCCTCTTATGGCCATATGGCCCATACGTTCTCCCCTCGGGTTCCGGTAACCCCTCCGGTACTCCGATAAATACCCGATACACTCCGGAACACTTCCGGTGTCCGAATACTATCATCCTATATATCAATCTTTACCTCTTGACCATTTCGAGACTCATCTCCATGTCCATGGTCTCATCCAGAACTCCGAACAACATTCGTTCACCAAATCACATAACTCATATAATACAATATCGTCATCGAACGTTAAGCGTGCGGACCCTACGGGTTCGAGAACTATGTAGACATGACCGAGACACCTCTCCGGTCAATAACCAATATCGGAACCTGGATGCTCATATTGGCTCCCACATATTCCACGAAGATCTTTATCGGTCGAACCGTTATGACAACATACGTTATTCCCTTTCTCATCGGTATGTTACTTGCCCGAGATTCAATCGTCGGTATCTTCATACCTAGTTCAATATCGTTACTGGCAAGTCTCTTTACTCATTTTGTAATACATCATCCTGACACTAACTCATTAGTCACTTTGTTTGCAAGGCTTCTTATGATGTGTATTACCGAGAGGGCCCAGGATACCTCTCCGGTACTCGGAGTGACAAATCCTAATCTCGATCTATGCCAACCCAACAAACACCTTCGGAGATACCTGTAGAGCATCTTTATAATCACCAGTTACGTTGTGATGTTTGATAGAACACAAGGCATTCCTCCGGTATCCGGGAGTTGCATAATCTCATAGTCGAAGGAATATGTATTTAACATGAAGAAGGCAATAGCAATAAAACTGAACGATCATAATGCTAAGCTAACGAATGGGTCTTGTCCATCACATCATTCTCCTAATGATGTGATCCCGTTTGTTAAATGACAACACATGTCTATGGTTAGGAAACTTAACCATCTTTGATCAACGAGCTAGTCTAGTAGAGGCTTACTAGGGACACGGTATTTTGTCTATGTATCCACACATGTATCAAGTTTCCTCTTAATACAATTCTAGTATGAATAATAAATATTTATCATGAAATAAGGAAGTATAAAATAACAACTTTATTATTGCCTCTAGGACATATTTCCTTCATATAGTAGGGTGATGAAAACGCTTTTTTTTCTTCACAAAATTTTCCATTACCTATAGACACAATTACACTGCCATGCTCCAAAACAAGAATCAACTGGAAGTCTCAGAGCCTAATGGGAAGGCTTCTAGTTTTAGGATTCTTTCAAGGAAATAATGTGGCAATCTGAGGATACTTCTATGCTTTTAAACCTTGACGAGATTTTTTAGCAAGATGCTGATTCGAGATGATTTTCATCATCTTGTCACCCCTTTCACTAATAATGAAATAAAGGATGTTATTGATTATTTGCCTGATGAGAAATTTCATTGACCATAAGGCTTGATGGGACATTATTGGATCAGATATTGAACAATTAATTCATGACTTTTATGATGGTAACATGTTCATCTTTTATCCCTCTCATTCCCAAGTAACCACACATTATCCCTAATGATTTTACACCCTTTTTTTTGCTTAATAGCACAATCAAGAGTTACTAAGCTCCTAAAAATAGATTGCAAAAGGTTATTCTTTAGCTTGTGCACTTAAACTAGTAAGGTTTCCTTCGGGATAGATCTATTCAATATTATATTGCTTAGGCCTATGAATATTCGCATCGGTGCCACAAGTCAAGAGAAAAAAGTCTTGTGCTAAACTTAAATTTCAGAAGAGATTTGATAAGGTTAATTAAGCACAATGCCATACTTTAGATCCTCAAGGCAAAATACTTTGGTTAAAGGTGGATTGGCTAGATCAAATTAATAACACTAGCTCTTCATTTGTTCTTCTAAACTGTGTGCCTTGCAAGATATTTTACTGCAAAAAGGATCTTCACAAAAGTGATCCTTTTTCACCTCTATTTTTTGTGATGAATGTTGATTTGTTACAATATTTTCTAAATAACGAAATGGATTTTGGCATACTCCATCGACCTCTTACACATCCTGACAACACTTATTTTCGTATGTGCAATATGCTGCTAACACCCTAATTACTTTTTCTGCCAATGCTAGATAATTAGTGCGCTTGAAGCGCCGCTTCATTCTTTTGCTAAATATACTAGATTATGAGTTAATTATAATAAATTAAGTATGATTCCTATAAATACAAGGACGACGGAATTGGTTGTTCAACAACACCCTAAGTTGCATAATGGTTCTATCCCTTTTACATATCTGGGGCTTCCACGAGGCCTCTCAAAACCAATAGTAGAACATTGTCCGCCCATGGTCTAAAGAATTGAAAGATGGTTGGATGGAATTACTTGTTATTTGAGTTATGGAAAATTATTGATGGTAAAAGTTGTGTTATCCTCACTGCCAGTTTTATTCATGTGTTGTTTGGACATCCATAAAATTGTAAATCAAGTGATCAAATATCTCATGCACTGTCTCTAGATATTATATTTAGGAAAAAAGTCATGCTCTTGCTGCATGGAGCAAGGCTTGCAGGACTAAAACCCAAGTAGGGATGAAATGGAGTGGAAACTTTCCGCTTTTCCAGAGGAAAAGTGGAAACGGAGAGGAAATATGAAAACGGAAACGGAAATTTACAAAATGGAAGTGGAATGGATTTTTTATGCAAAAACAGAAACAAAACCGAAATGGTGTTTTCCGGTGGAACAGGCATGGAAACGGAACTTTCCGCTTCTGTGAATATGGAATTTCCGTTTTTACTATAAACCTATGGCCACTTTGTAGCCCAACCACCAAAGAACACACAATGACACAATTTTTAGAATGGATCTGAGGCCCAACTTCTACTACCACACATGTACTCAGCTTGACCTATACGCAATTGTCCAGTACTACTACAATACTATCTAAGTTGCTAACATAATGATATTATTTTGTAGCCATGTTAACAACTCATTAAATTTGTTTGTTTTTGTGTGTATTTTTCTATGATTCAAGGGTTTTTTAAGTTCCGATCAATGCCCACTTATGTTTCCATGTTCGCTTTGTATTCGGTTCGTGTCCGTTTCCGGTAGTATCTGTTTCCGTATTCATTTCCGGGGTTTCTGTATTCGTATCCGCTTCTGCAAAAATTATGAAACAAATGTGGTAGCATTCAGTTTCGTCCATTTCACTCCGTTTTCATCCCTAAACCCAAGGATGATTAGGTGTCATGAACATCATTGTCCGAAACAAAGCTCTTTTACTGAAGAACCTACAGAGATTATTTTTAGAAGATATGGTATCCCCTGGGTACATCTTGGCTGGAGGTCCTACTGTAGTAAAGGCGCCATGCCTGGAAATCGCATGGAGGGTTCGTTTTGATGGAAGGCTAATCTTTATATCTTAGATGTTTATAAATGCATGGTAGGATGCCACTTGGGTGATTGCAAAGTTTTCTACTCTATACGGATGCCTACTATTCAAGTTCCCTCACTCCATAACTTATGTCAAAGATATCACAATAACGATGCACAAAGTTTTGCAGATGGAGTTTCTTCAGGATATTTTTCATTTACCTATTTGCTTATTGGCTTCCAAGACTTCACTTAGTTAGAGCAAATGGGTGCTTCCCGGCATGATCAACAAGACATGAATTGCCTTGACATATTGGGGAAATGAAATGTTTCATCCCCAAAAGCCTATAAAGTCCTCATTATTTATCAGCCTTCTCCACCTAAGTTTAATTGGATTTGGGACATCTCTTGCGAGGCTAAGCATAAGGTTTTCTTTTCGCTGCTTCTTCAAGATAGACTAAATGCAAGAAACCTGATGCGCAGAAAGAATTTTGTAGTACAAGCCACCCTAGGATGTACTCAGGAAGAGACCCTTCATCATCTGTTGCTGAGGACTGTTGGCACTTTGTATGTCCTTAAAGGGGCAAAAATATTTCAGTTCTTGAGTTTTCTTAGGACTTTAAACATAAACAAATTTCTCCTTTCTTCATGAAAATAATCATTTTGGTAGCATGGGCTGTCTGGATGTCCATGAACAACAAAATCTTTAGAGCTGAAGCTCCTAGCTTCCACAGACGGAAGCAAATTTATTTTCGTGAGCCCTCTCATTGGGCTGTAGAGTTAGGAGGAAGTATGTTCTTCAATTTAAATCATGGCTGCAAGAACAAATGGCTTTGCAATCTTATTTCTTCTGATAGTTTTTATATATAGTTACCTTTTTTTCTCTGCTTATCTCAAGCATTTCTATATATGACCTTTCCTTCAGTTATACAAATTATAGTGGGGTTTTGCCGCACTGTTCCTCTTTAAAATGTATACAACCAGGGTAATTGCACATAGGTGGCACTGATTTAGTTCCTAAGTCAATAAAAGTCGCTCATACATTGGCCCCACTACTCAATTATAAAGTCTATAACAAGATACTCCAATAATCAGATTTTGTCTAGAAACGAGTTTGTAATTCTAGTATCCTTGAATTTGAAAAAAAATGCATGACTATAATTTTTTAAATCGAATTTCAGTTAAATGAATTAGCACATTGAGCACTTTACTCGGAAACACCTGGCAGAAGAACATTAGCCAAACATGTCAAAAAATGGAACCAAGAAACAAATATTACCGTAAACTTACATTACTTCGACACCATACCAAAACAACAACTACAAATAACACATGTAATGTCCCCTGCAAAAGAAGTACATGTAATGTATGTAAAGAAAAAAACTATTTCAATCCTCAACGGACTGAGAAATAACTAAACCAAACCATATACATCAAAGTGATCATGCAAAGCATGTTCAAAAACAGGAAACTAAAAAGCTGTTCAAAAACACCATCAGCCGACCCTATAGTCCGGAGCATCTAAAAAGGAAACACTAACACCAGCACCAGCCAGAGAAAACTACATGGATAGAATCATCACACGGAATTCATCTAGATTTTCGGACGAGGCGACTGAATCTTTAGAACGGTTAGTTCATTCTTAGTTCATTCTAGAGTGCCTGCTACGTGGAAACCAAAGAAATTAAGCAGTCAAATCCGTCGTCATTAGGTACAGAACATAAATAAATCCTAAAGGAGCACCCGGATTTGCAAAAAACTTTGGTCAGTTCTTGCTTTTTTTCTGAACCACAGGCCGTGTCGTCCTACACCTAATACAACCCGGTCTTGTAATCCACGATTGCAGTCAATTTATATAGAATCTCTGCTGTGCTGCCGACCGGTTCCTGCACGGATGATGGCCGGATATGGTTGACATGTAATGCTGGCGTTGATAAGAGAAAAAAGGCAGCTATGATTGTACATCACTGTGTCAAGATCATGTAGGACAAATGATGTGCAAGACGACCTTCTTTCGTCAATCCAAAGAGAACAAATAATTATTCGCAAAAAGAAAAGGAATCTAAAATAGTAGTACTTTCTCGGATCCATATTAATTGTCGCAATTAATTTGGACGGGAGGGAGTAAGAATGACGAAAGAAGGCAAGAACAACGTAACGACGAATTCTGGAGTTTGTCGGCCAGATGCTGAACCCATCGAGTTAGATCAGCTCTCATTTCAAATAAGTGCGGGGCGCATGAGTATGGTTAACGAAGATTTTGTCCGGTCGATACAGACGATGTACTATCTAGAATTAGTCGGTTTATTTATCAAGTGACTTGAATTTAATTCTCTGTCAGTGTCAGCTGGATTGAAGAGAGCGGCTGTGAAAAGCTAAAAGGATCTTGGTTGAGAAGGACCTCGACTGGTCGCCCCGCGCGCGCGTCACAGCTGCAATGTGTGCACCGGATGTGATCTTTCACCGTCCCTTTCTCTTCTTCACGCCGACTGAACGCGGACACGCCGCTGCTCTGCCACGCAAGAGACCGTGTCTGAATTTCCAGCACGTACTAGTTTTCCGAGACGACTGGCGTCCCCAAGAGAGGAGAGGAAGGTGGCTAGATAGGTTCGGGTGATGGACGGGCAGGTCGCCGCCGCCAACAGAGACGGTGGGCGAGTTTATTTTTTAAAGGATGTGTCTAGGTCTCAGTCGATTAAGACTTAACCAAGTCTCACTCAAGTGATATAGCATGTAAGAAGAAAGAAAAACTGATTTTTTTTAAGAATCTCCATGCAAAATCGAAGGAAGATAGTATCGACTGAGACTTAGCAAAACTGTTTTTCAAAACGGAGGCAAAAGATTTACCTCATTTATTAAATAAGCAGAAGGGAGTTGTCCAGTTAATTAGTGATAAACGGGATGAAAACCATGACAACCCACTGAGCGGCACACACAAGATATCCACACCCACTCCGAAGAGGGCCTCATCGAGACAATACAACGATATTATTGTCATCACTTCTCCCCTAAAGGCGTCATCGCTATCCCAAACTCTGAGAAACGACTCCGACTTCGCCAAAGACGATTGTCGAACCAACCCGCACTGAAAATTATGTGTGCAGTCACATGAAAATCCATGCCAAATCTCAGCCACTGCGACGAGACAACGCAGCTTCGACACCGACAGGAAGCCATGAAGGAGAACCAAGCAAAGCTGGCGTCGTGAAAGATCACCGAACGGACCATGTGTTACTCGTCATCGTACACCACAGGACCCCGCACCGCAGCTTCGACTTCAAAGCAGCAAACCAGCCGAGGCCATCCTAAGAACACGCCGGAGAAGAGCAGACTACCTCAACCAAAGCCGCGTCTCCTACATCGTTCCCCGTGACACCGTTGCCACAGAAGACTCCACACCAACTTCATCACCTCTGGTCCCGCAGTGGCCGGGTGAAGAAGAGGGCAGGGGCCGGAGAAAGAAGAAGTCAGTATGAATGCAGGAAGACGAAATCAACTGAACGGAAAGACAATTCCAGACAACTCATAGGTGTTCCTTGATTTTCTAAATTTTTCTATATCTAGGGTTCAGACCGAAATTTCTATCTTACTATTTCTATTCTATTCCAGGGTCCAGTCATAAAACTAAGGTAATGATGCATATGCTAGATGACTGTTTTTCTATCTTTTTTTTTCTTTAAGAGAAGACGTGCAAAAAGTGTCTTATGTGTCAAGAAAAACATTATTTACAACAAGAAGACAATACGACGTAAAACAATCATCAAAAATAAAATTCATCAAATATTTTATTGGTATACCAATACCAATATATTGCCGAAATAAACCGAGTAATGGTTGCGCCATTAAAGCGGATATTTGAAGCACAGGGCATAGGGGCATGTTTTTTGAAATAGCTCAAAACGATGCTGAAAAGGCTCAAGAACAGTTGATATTTTTGACACAAATACATATGCATGTGCTCTAAGTATATGTTGATTATTGTTCAAAATTACCTTATGATACACACTCCAAAAATCAGCAAGAAAAACAAACCCAATTTTTGCAAGTAGTTATCTTTCTTGTAGTGCAACGATTCGTTGCCCAGGTGCATCTGCACCTAGGCGTGAACACTACATTCAAATAAATGACAAAAATTCCGATTTCCGTCCGGTCACCCGAGAAGATCATGGTAAAAAGGCAAAAATTTGTCGTAAAAGGAACTTTGAAAAAAATAACACTTTTTTTCAAAAGTGTTATTTAACACTTCCCCGCAAAAAAAAAAAGAAAAAAATAACACTGTTTGGACCCGATTTTCTGCCTACGGGTCCTCGAATGTCCAAACACTGCAAAACTTTGAAAGCTCCTTGTGCACCTGGGCATTTTCAATGCCAAAAAAGATAGAAATTTTCAAATTTTTAAGATTTACTGTTCAAAGGTGTAGATGAGCCCAGTCTCAGACACGAATTACCGTCATGTATGCCAGTACAAAATTTAGAATATTTTTAAACTAGAGAGAAAAAAAGGGCTCATAGTGCCCATGCTCCAAAGTGATTATTCATTGCACCATACGCTATATATACCGCATACCAGTTAGGCAGCTAGTGCAAGTGCGTGGACACTTGCTGCATGTGTGGCTGATATCGGTGCCAATGAAGAAGAAGCTGCCGCAAAAAAAAGAAAAGAAGAAGAAGCTACGTACGTATCAAAAGACCTGAAAGGGAATGCCCGATGAGTTGAGGACGATCGTTCAAGTTACTGTCTACAGCCCGTGCGAGCCATGCGGGAGCTGCCATGTTGCGGCTGTTTCGATCGGACATTGAGTGGTCGGCGCAGCTGAGCTCGATGGTCGGTCTCCGCTTTCCGTGGGCATCAACTGCCATGTGCCACGCATCGTCACTAGCCGCTACGTGTACACATGCATGTCTAAGTGGAAGCGGACCACTGTTGCGACACAAGAAGGTGCCGTCACGTGCTCGACGGGCGACGCGGACGCCGCCTGCGGTCGACAAGTGTCCCTGTAAAGCGTCTACAGCCCCTGCTAGTTTCCAGACGAAGGCAGCCAAAAGGAGGAGAAGAAGATCCCATCGGTGCTGTCGTGTAACTGCCGCGTGCCAATTTAGTTGCCGGCTCACGTGAGAGCCAGCCAGACGTCTAGCTAGACCCTACAACACTGCATGCCATGCTCTCATGTTCATTCATGCTACCGACTGCTAAGAGCAATTCGAGTAGAGTCGTCATATTTATATTTGCGGAGGTGTTGTGGACATGACGAATAGTTGCGCATCATTATTGCACGATGTTGAAATATATTGCCCGCCTTTCTCCATCAGTTCGGACTTGTGGATGAGTTGGCTGGTGCATGAATTTAATATGGTATCAGAGCCAAGATGTCTTGAGTTCAAGACCCTGCCAACGCAGTATTAAATAAAAACGATTCTGCGGCCTATACCGATCCCACGTCTAAAGACTACAATAGCCTAGACGTGAGGGGGAGTGTTGAAATATATTGCCTGCCTCCCTTCATCAATTCAGACTTGTGGATGAGTTAGCTGGTGCATGAATTCAATACATGAAGCCCATCTAGACTGTAACGTCGTTTGTTGCCATGTATGGACTGCCTGATTTGAATGTTGTGCAAAATCGTGTGCATAGTGTTATTTGCATAGCCCTCTCATATTTGTGATTGTCATCGGTCATATAGAGCGCATTTCACATGAATATAGAGGCTGAGCAGGCGATGCACAGATTCGGAATCATCATATCTGTGCCTGCATAATTTTTTGTTTGCTCATTCAAACACTTTGATTTTTTTCAAATTTAAACGTCTAGTGTACAAGTAAACATTCACATAGTTTTTGACAAGTTGCACGAACAAAATCATTTAACCGGTGATATGTCTAAATCACCTGTTGCCAGTGTGTGCACCGTCCCCTTCTCCTCCGCCATTTGCATTGTGCCCTTCTCCTTCAACATGTGCTTTGTGGCCTCATTCTTTGACAAAAGCATTGTCCCTTCCTCCTTCCATCCTGAAACGTATGATTTGATCCCGCGCCCGCATCTAAATATCTTGTGCCACTGGATCCACCATTTCCTCGAGTCCAACATGATGGACCGATTCTACTCGGCTATGCGTGCATCTCTCACCCGATCCTTCTTAAGTTGGATCTTACACATTTGCATCTCATGCTACTCAGTTTTTTTACCTCATCCCCGTTGCTGATTCGGCATAAGACTAAGAAGATGCCCTTGTTTCGACCACCGCTAGGAGGCAGAGAGGAAAGGCAAAGTCTGGAGGTGGGGCCCTTCCCCCGTCTTCTTCTTTGGTCCCTGTGCTAAGGACAGTCCCGACACTGGCGGGGGGAGGCTGCTGCCTCCACCCGACGACAGGGCCGCTATGCGTCGGAGTCTTCGCCGGCAGGGTGGAGGTCAGGCGTCGAAGGTGCGGGAGCCGCGTAAGGCGTATCGACCATTGAAGTTAATGGATTTGACTCCATCTAATGAATTTCAGACGCATGAGTAGAGACAGTGTCCATGACGTCATTGGTGGGGACGGGAGAAGTCCATAAGCCGTAGTGAGAAAGGGAGACAGCGGCGAGAGCAGGAAGAGTAGCAGGAGAGGGAAATGTCGTTCGTGCCAAATCATTTTCCAGATGTAGTGCACTCCAAATATCCTCGGACGCCGCATGTGAAGGCTTGTGAGCTCGGTTTGAAACGTGCTTCATAAATTATATGGCGATTGAGGACGGAATGGCGACTATGCTAAAATAAATTTTTCGGCCAAAATCGCCATAATAAAAAGAGATACTAGCTAATGCGTGGTGGAATAGAGCAACTTCATCGTCTAGCTTGTTAGAAAGGAGAGGGAGGTATTGGTGTAATAGTTGTTGTATTGCTTGAGCCTCGTGGACATATATATAGGAGTACATAATCTACTTGGAGTACAAGACAAGCTAGAATAATTCCTAGTCCAGCCTATGTTTCCAATCTAATCATTATGCTCAACATCTCCGTAGTCATAACGGTATCGACGCAAACGGTGAGACTGAAGAAGAATCGGAAGGTAAGCCGAATCTAATCATTGTGCTCAACATACCCCATCACATACTGCATCTCCATGCAACGAAATTCTTAATCTCTCCCCACCCGCAGCTCTATGTATTTCTTTCTTCTCCCTCGCCCTCAGTGTTGGAGTTGTGTCGAATATAATGTACGAGGTGGGTTACAGTTGGACTTGTAGTTGTATTGTGTTTACATAGGATGTGGAGTCGTGTCCTAGTAGGACAATAGTATCCTAGGCCTCTCTTATATAGCGAGGGTAGACACACAATGTAACCTATGCCAACGTAGTAGCACCGGAACGCAGGGGAAGCCGGCGGCATGTGCCGGTGTCCAGGGCGACCGGGTGCGGTATTGTGACGGTGTCACGGGGAGGAGCACCCGTAGTCAGGCCCCGGGGATGTAGCCATATCGGTGAACCTCGTTAATAAATCTCGGTGTCGTGCTCGTGTGATTGCTTAGTCCTCGGATGATCGACGGTATGCCTCGGATTTATTCTAACAATTGGTATCAGAGCCCAGGTGCCCGAAATGAATCTCGGTAGACTCACGGGTGGTCGGTCATGGTTGGTGGGCTGAAAACGCTGGTGTTAGCGGGCCCATGGATGAGCGATGTGTGAGGGGAAGATTGTTGGGTTTAGTCCCACATCGGTTGTGGGGGGTGACATAACACGACTTATAAGGGCGGGGGTGTCCCCTTCTAATAGGCTAGTCTTTTGGGGAGAGAGGGCCCAAGGCCTGTCATAAGTCGGTGTTGCTCTCCGGTTGGGCCTGATTGACGCATGTGGGTCAGAAACGCTGGTGATAACGGACCCCGAATTGCGTAACAAGTGGTATCATGAGCTAGGTTGTTTTGAAGGTCGTGAAAGTTGATCTAGAGGATGGATTTGATGTCGAATTGTATATGTGGGAGCCGACGAATATTTCGTTCGCGGAAGCTAGAAGATCGGACGGGAGAATCAAATTCAGCGTCATGATTATGTGGCTGGTCTAGAGCGAAATCGTGTTGGCGTGGATTACATCAGCGACATGCAGAATTGGGAGGCAATAGCGCGTGCAGCAGTAGGCGATCATCGGCGAGTTGTAGCAGACGCGGATTCCATCAGCGGAAGGCTCGCGTGCGCGTTGGAGCGGCACACGGACACACGCGCGACGTACGGCGATCGATCGGTTGGATCGATCGGGCGAGCGTCACACGGCTGGGAGGACGCACGGGGAACTGGCCGAAGCGCAGGAAGGCCCAGTCAACGGGCAGTGTTGCTGGTTCGCTGGAGACGATGATCGTGGAGCTGAGCGTACAAGCGAGATTTTGTTGGGGAAAAAAAAGATCTGCATCATGTGGTGTTGACGTCGCAGGGATAGCAACATAGTTAAAGAAAAATAAGCTTTGGAGGTTATGGAGGCAAAGTTTGGTGCACCCATTGAGACTATCAGGAAAGTAAATGTTTCTTTTGGAAGTGTTGCTAGTTACACACGAGGTTTTACCATGACGATGGCAGATTGGTGATGTGCGTACAAGGCTTGTGGAGTCTCGAGCATATCGTACAGTCGAACGAGTTCGGCTGGGTCGGACTAGGCAGTCTGACGGATCGACGCAAGTCGGTTGGTACAGAAGACGGTGGTGGGATCGGCGATGACGACATAGGAGCGTGATGCTGATGGTGACCGACTTCTGGGCGTGGAAACACATGGCGCAGGCCCCGAGGGTTTGTGTGGCTTCGACAAGACTATGGCGCGGGATTGATTCAAGGTGGTGTATACACGGAGCTTGAAGTCGACGAGGCGCGTGGGTGGACTGATCATCTACCATGGAGTCATGTTGAAGGTGGAGCTGGATTGAGGGGCTACGATGTAAGGATCCAAGAAATCGAAGCCTATTCAGCAAAAGGCGGGAAAAAGCGAGTGACATGCAGTTCGGACTGGAGCCCAGTGGTTTGATGGAAGCGTGAAACTCGTCATCGGTCGGTGATGATCGGTGGTACTCTGCAGTGGGGGTTGAATGGTGTGGGTCCGAGACCCTTGAGACTCGACCGGGACAGCAGAGGCTCGACGCGCTAGCGGCGAGGCGTGCGGTACGCACGGGACATGGAGACGGGCCAGGGCTCTGGTGGTCATACATGTGGTGAGACAACTGCGAAGTTGACTCGGGATGACAACAAGCAACGGTGGAATTCCTTCAAGTTTCAGACAGGCGGTCAAGAAATGAGCAGTGATGTTGAGTCAGGTAACTCTTGTGTGTGACACCCAATATGTGAGTTGTTCACTTTCACGCAGGTCAGTGATCAGTGTGTGATGGCGTTGGACGGATACTCTGGAAGTCGGGAGCACAAACTAGAGTAACAAGGAACTTAATTTTGCTCGAATGTTGACTCTGGTCAAAAAAAGAAGGGACTACAAGTTGTAGATGGAGTCACATGGAGTCTTTGGAGTAGCAGCGGTACTCATGGGATAAGCTCAAGTTCAATGTACATGGAAGTTTGATGCATGGACAAATTCAAGGTGGTGGAGTATATTCGCCAAGGTGGAGTTTGTTGGAGTTGTGTCGAATATAATGTACGAGGTGGATTACAGTTGGACTTGTAGTTGTATTGTGTTTACATAGGATGTGGAGTCGTGTCCTAGTAGGACACTAGTATCCTAGGCCTCTCTTATATAGCGAGGGTGGACACACAATGTAAACTATGCCAACATAATAGCACCGGAACGCAGGGGAAGCCGGCGGCATGTGCCGGTGTCCAGGGCGACCGGGTGCGGTATTGTGACGGTGTCACGGGAAGGAGCGCCCGTAGTCAGGCCCCGGGGATGTAGCCATATCGATGAACCTCGTTAACAAATCTCGATGTCGTGCTCGTGTGATTGCTTAGTCCTTGGATGATCGACGGTATGCCTCGGATTTATTCTAACACTCAGTCTACAACAGATTGGTCCCTTGGTGGGCAAGGTCAGCGCGTGGGCGTGGGCCTGGGTGTGTGCGACAAGGTTACTAGGCTCGGCCGCTTGGGCCATGGCTGACGGCTCAGTTGTACTACCGCAGCTCCTCCTTTCCGCTGTGGCTCTCTGATGCTAGCTTAGCTAGATTCCATATCTCCCACGCTGCCATTGGCCACGTCGTACGAGCATCGACTCACGACACCGGGAACGCGTCGTATCCAGTTGGTGTTCCCAGCATCCGCCCGTCGCCTTTACCGAGCTAGACTTCGATCTTTCTCTCAAACAGGAGCGTCGAAGAGTCAAGAGAGCGTAGCAAATCTTAGATCTCACAGAAATATCATGCTCCCCACTTTCCAAAAATAGTACGCTTGACACAATTTGACGGGATGCCTGCCGTCCGTGCTCATCAATAAGTGACGGTGTCGGCACGTATAATGCCTTTTTTTTAGGTAATGGGCAGCTACACCCTTTCATTCATTCATAATTAATTCATTACAGATAATGGTCCTAATTACATCAGGAAACTCATTAATCCAGCAGGACCAAACATCATGCTCTGCCAATTTCGCCAGAACATGTGCTGCCTCATTACAAGTACGATTGACATGAATAAAAGTACAAGATCCAAACTTTGTGGCACATTTTCTGATATCATGGACTATGGCTTCAATAGGGGACCTATCAAAACCTAAACCCTTGACCTTGTTGATTAATGACAGGCAATCAGATGCTACCATGGTGTTCCGTATGCCAAGGTTATTGGCAAGGATTAAGGCTTGACGAAGTGCCATGGCTTCTGCTACTTCAGGAATTTGAATTCGTTCAAAGTAACCTCTATTCGCCGCCTGCACCCTTCCCCGGTGATCGCGTATTACCACACCAAAACCCGCTCTTGCAGATTGGGAGAAAGTCGTTGCATCCACATTGATAAGCATCGACCCATCCGGCGGCGGAGACCATTTTTGGTTTGACTTCAAGGTCTCACGTCTAATGGAAGTGGTCGAACTAAAAGAATGCATATTGATAAATTCAACATAAGCTTTGATCTTTCCCACCACACGAAGAGGATGATTTAAAGCTTCGCCATTACGGTAGGCATTTCTATTTTCCCATATGTGCCATATTGCCACTGCCATAATCATAGAGTGAAAATCTGTAGCATTTTGTATCCACTCTAAAACCCATTGCCTAATATGAATAAAAAATTTCAGTTTCAAACAAATGCATACTCTTTTTTAAGCTCTTTCCAGATTTCTTTAACATAGTGGCACTGCAAAAAGCAATGTTCAACGGTTTCCTTCCTATTGCAAAAATGACAATCATACCTTGTGGGTATTGATCTCACTTGAAGTTGAGCGCCTGTTGGGAGACAGTTATGGGCGAGTCTCCACAGAATTACCTTCATTTTATTTGGGCATTGGATTGCCCAAAGTTTCCTCCAAATTTTCTCCATGATCTTCTGATCTGAAATAGCCCCTTTGCCATTTGTACTCCTGTCACTCCAAAAGTTTAGTGTTCTCAGAAAATTATATGCCGACCTCATTGTAAAAACACCATCTTTTGTGTGGGGCCATGACACAAAATATGGGCATCCTTCTGTACTCAGCGGTAAGCTAAGGATTTTCTCTGATATATCCTCTGAGAAAATATTTCTAACAGTTTCTTCATTCCACTTGTGTTCACCTTTTATTATCAAAGAACTCACCATATCATTACCACTTCTAGGAGGAATATGTTGTAGAGTTGTAGGGGCAATATCAGGGATCCAATTATCTTCATATGTATGAATTGTGTTGCCATCTCCCACTCTCCATAGTAGGCCCTTCTGCAGCAATTTTCTCGCATATATCAGACTACGCCATGTATAAGAAGATGATCTCGGACATTTAGCTGTCCAAAAGTTGCCTTCCGGATAGTATCTTCCTTTTAATATCTTGGCACATAATGAGTTCGCATTTGTTAAAAGGCGCCAACATTGTTTACCCAGCATGGCTTGATTGAATATTGCCATGTCTCTAAATCCCATGCCACCTAAATATTTCGGTGAGGACAACCACTTCCAAGATTTCCAATGTAATTTCCTTTTTCCATCTTCTACACCCCACTAATAATAGGAAATAGGCTTTCTCATCTTTTCACAGACACCAATAGGGATCTGAAAACAACTCATTACGTAAGTTGGTATTGCTTGTGCGACTAACTTTAGTAGAACTTCTTTCCCAGCCCTTGACAGAGGTCTATCACTCCAACCGTTGAGTCTTTTCCAGAGTCGACCAGTGAGAAAGTTGAAGTTGTTCGTTGAGGATCATCCCACCCAGGTCGGCATGCCAAGATAGGTAGCTTGTAGTGTATCATCTTTAATTACCATCTTTTGCTTTATCCTTTCCTTTATTTGCTCGTTGCAGTGGGTGCCAAAAAATATAGATGATTTATGAGTGTTGATCTTCTATCCAGACCCTTCGCAATATGTTTGAAGAGCTGATTTTAGAGTATCAATACTCCTATCATCTTCTCTGGTAAAGAACACACTGTCATCAGCAAACAGTAGATGAGAAATAGGAGGGCCATTTCTACCATTGCGGATCCCTTTTAATTCACCAAAAGCTTCTTTTTGCTACAGTAAACAAGATAAGCCTTCAGCACACAACAAGAAAAGGTAGGGGCTAATTGGATCCCCTTGCCTAATGCCTCTAGTGGGTTTAAAAGATTGAGTTAATTCTCCATTAACTCTAACCACATATTTCACAGAGGTTACACATCTCATAACCGTCTCGACCCATTTATCATTGAAACCCATTTTCAGTAAAATACCGTTGAGGTAGTTCCACTCCACCCTATCATAAGCCTTTGTCATATCAATTTTGAGTGCAAAGAATGGGTGTTTGACTTTCTGCTTTCTTATTGTGTGGAGACATTCATAAGCTATAAGCACATTATCAGTAATTAGTCTTCCTGGCACAAAAGCACTCTGTTGTTCAGAGATTATTTTCGGCAAAAAAAGTTTGAGACGATTGGCTAAAACTTTGGAAGAAATTTTATACATAACATTGCACAAATTTATTGGCCGAAAATTACAGAGCACAACAGGAGAATTTACTTTTGGGATTAAAACAATTACCGAATCGCTGAAGCCTTCTGAATTTCTGATCCCAAAAGAAAACCCTTCACTGTGGCACAAACATCCTCTTCTAACAGCTTCCAATGTTTTTGGTAAAAAAGGGCAGGGAAGCCATCAGGTCCAGGGGCCTTGATGGGCCCCATTTGGAAGAGTGCGGTCTTGATTTCTTCATTTGTATATTCTCGACAGAGGGCTTCATTGATTTCTTCATTCACTTTAGAAGGAATTGCTTGAAGCACTGCATCTAATGAGGTACAAGGTTGAGAGGTGAACAGATTAGCATAGAACTCATGTACCATACTCTTGATAGCTTTGTGATCTTCACATCTTGTTCCGTCAGCTTGCTTCAAGAAATTAATTCTATTAGTTCTCCTCCTAGCTGAAGCTCGGGCATGGAAAAAGGAGGTGTTACGGTCCCCCTCATGCAGCCAATCAACCCTTGAGCGCCGGCGTGCCATAATCTCTTCTCTCTCAAAGAGTTCACACATACGTTTTTCAATCTGCTTCTCTTCAACACAGCTATCTGTCACCAAACTATTCCTTCTTAAATCAGCCAGGCGTTTCTCAAGTCTTCTGATCTCTTTTCTTATTTGTCCAAATGATGTCTTACACCAGGTCTGCATAGCTTTGGATAATTTATTTAGTGCAGACCATGTGTTGTTCAAGGAAAGAGCACCATCTTTTAGATTTTTCCAATTTTCCTCTATCATTTGATTATAATCCGGAGCCCTCATCCATGCAGCTTCAAATCTGAAGGAGTTGTGCACTGGACTGGTAGCAGTCTGATCACCACTCTTAGCTATTGTTATCAAAATCTCCAAGTGGTCTGAAGATGTAGTTATAATGTTTTCGACAGAGCAATTATCAAACCTTTTAAGAAACTCACTATTTGCCAAAGCTCGATCTAGTCTAACTCTTACGTTCATCCCGCCGTGCTGTCGATTAGACCATGTAAATTTAGGGCCAATATACCCAAGGTCCAAAAGTCCACATTCATCTATGCAATCACTAAACAGGGCCATTTGATTCTCGTTTCTATTTTTAAAACCCATGTGCTCATCCCCGTGTAAAGATTCATTAAAGTCACCAGCACATATCCACGGACCATTCCATTGAGCCTTCAAGAATGGAAGTCTATCCCAAAAGATGTGCCTCAACTCTTTCTTTGGTTCTCCATATACCAGTGTTGTGCGCCATTCGACTCCATTTTCTGTTTTGATTCTTATATCCATCAATTGCGCGGAGTAAGCTTTTAATGACACCGAGAGAGAGGAGGACCAAAATAGAGCTAGCCCACCACTCAATCCATCACTGCTAACTGCAAAAGCTCCTGAGTAACCCAACGACCACATGAGGTTCCGAGCTCTCGAATCCCTCATCTTCGTCTCGAAAAGGAAGGGGAGGGAGGGACGATATTTACTAACGAGCCATTTCAGCTCGCCAACTGTCGCGTCCGTCCCCAGTCCGCGACAGTTCCAGCACAAGAACCTCATAGCGTGTGGCGGGGTTGCCCTGTAGCAACCTTCGCCTGATCCGCCGATCCTGATGGTAAGTTGTCGGAGTCCTTCTTCTGTTTCTTATAAGATTCAGAGAGACATACATCTCCAACTGGCAAGGCAATTGGCAGTGAGCAGCCAACACTATTGTTTAGTCCTCTAATTGCAGGAGCTAAGTTACACTACAAGGATTCAGGTCTATTGCAACAAAATTGTTTGTCGCAATACATGGCGATTTGTAGCAATAAGTACCTATTGCCACGAAACAACATTCGTTGGCAGCCGTTGCGACTGGACGCGTGGTAATAGGTTATTGCCACAAAAAAACAATTGTGGCAATAAAGCTATTGCAACAGCCATGTGGGAAGTCACAACATGTTTTCCCGTGGCAACACTCATTTGATACCACAATTTGCTTTGTGGAGATAGCTTTAATGCAACATGTAACGATTCATGGCAACTGATAACTCGTGGCGATATTCACTTGTTGCAACAACCTATGCCAACGATGCTCGTTTCGTGCTGCATACTGTTCCGTGGAAATAGTCAACTGTGGTAATAAACTATGGCAACAATCCTTTTTTTTGTGGCATTAGGCATTTTGCCACGAACCGCTACACTTGTGGCATTAAGTTATGGCAACAAATATTCCAGTCGTCGTAATAGAAAATTGCAACATGCTAGTTTTGCGGTGATTAATAGGTATCACAACGAGTGAAATGTTTGTAGCGAGAAACTATTGCGACAATTTAAATTTTCGTGCTGCTAACATGTGGCAACGAAAAGTGGGTTGTGGCAATAGCCTATTGCAACCCCCAAAAAATACAGGCATTCAATTACAATATTTAAAACCATATGTACAATATGTAGATTCATAAAATTCATAATTCTCATAGCAAATATCCATCAAATGAAACTCAAATGTAATTTAGGCATCCTAATTATGTAATTTAGGCATCCTAATTATGTGCCAAGACTAAATTGTCCGTGGTCTAGAGTCCAGTCGAGCTAGTTCTTTGGATCCTGCAATGAAGGAAAAAATAGTTCTAGTTAATGAGTCCAACATAACATACATCGTACAATTATTTCAGCCCCATTGTTAAAAAGAACGGTCGTCAAACTAACCTGATGATACAATGTCAGCAAGCATGTAACTGAGGGGTCAGAACAGTTTTATAAGTGTAAATGTTTAAAGCATAAGCACAAGTACATGTGCTAAAATCTTCCACTATTGATTTAAGTTGTGGCTTAATCTATAATTTCAGTTAACTTCATGTCCCTAGCTAGCACATATTTATTTTTTAAGTTGTGACTCGAGGCAGCAACAATGCATGGTGAAAGAGAAGAAGCAGCTAGCTAATTATGAAGGCCATTGACATGCTCACTTGAAAGTGGACCATGAGTTTCAGTTTCTTTGTTTTCAACATCTTAGACGTGCTTGGTCCTAAAAACGGAAAGAACAATTATAGGTGCAGCATCAATATTGACACTATAAAAGATGAAACAAGAATAACACGATCCAACGCATGAATAACCCCAGCTGATGCAGAAGCATGCCGAATGCACATCATTGAATAACTATGGAATAACCAAAAGTCAGTGTACTCACGTAAACAACACGGGACTCAGTGTCAGACCATGTTCCATTCTTCGTGTGGGTGAGTTCCCACAGAGCAATACAGTCTGGCTCTTCTCCAGTTTCCAAGTTTCTCTGCAAGTAATATAGCAATGAGATGCTTAAAACATGAAATCATAGTTAGCAGCTAGGCATCATATTTAGTTAGACTCATACCTTCTCAAAACTTAGTTGCGAGTAAGATTTTGATCCAAATATGCGGTTCTACGATTCCGGTTTTAGGAACCTTCTCGCTTGTTCCCAGCCGTTTTTTTCCGGTTTTAGGAACCTTCTCGCTTGTTCTCAGCCGGTTTTTTCCGGTTTTGGGAACCTTCTAGGAGCTTCCTTACACTTTTTTTCCTGTTTCTTTTTCATTTTTCGTTTCCCTTTTTCCTGTTTATTTTTTCTTCTCTATCTTTTTCTTCTCTACCTTTTCAAGTTTTCTTTTTCATCTTTTTTATTTCTGTTTCTTTTCTTTATTATCCTTGTCTTCACATTTTCATTTTTCATAATTTTGAAATGTTCAAACTATTTAAATTTTGTTTGCATGTAAAAAATATTCGTGCTTTACAAAAATGTTCAAAGTATTGTTTCTTTTACTTTTTTCTTTTCCTTTTTCAAAAATGTTCTCTTTTTCACAAAATGTTCATATTTTAAAAAATGTTCAATTTTAAAAAATATTCGATTTTCAAAAATCTGTTCATGTTTTCAAAATTTGTTCCTGAGTTTCAGAAAATTGTTTGTGTTTTCAATTTTTGGTCAGTTGTTTCAAAACATGTTTCCGATTTCAAGAATAATCACATATTCAAAAAATGTTTACTTTTCAAAAATTGTGTCCGTTTTGAAATTTTTTTCGAAAGTTTAAGAAAGGTTTGGTTTTTTAAATTTTCTTCAGAATTTCAAAAAACGTTCCCATATTCAAATTTCAAAAATTGCTTTTGTAATTTAAAAAATTCTTCGAATCTGCACTGGAGTTCGGTTCTTAATAGTTCGTGTTGTGAAGTAGTCACGTCACCAGCTCAGCTGGTTATATCGTTTTCTCTCCGCGACGGAATACTGTGTTCGATTCCCCGGAGCGCGCTCCTTTTCTTTTTGAGCCAGTCGCTACTGTCGATAAAAAAGGCCCAGAAAGCCCACAAACTGAGATGCTCTGTGCGAAGCCCCAGCATTTTGATGCAAAGAGCGCTATATAGGCAGTCCCGCTATTTCGGGTCGATACATGTCCGACCGATATAAACGATACGTGAAAAGGCCTCAATTTACATAAACTGGGTGAGCCCAGCCTACAAACGTGCACAAACCTGCCTAGTACTAGTAGACCTAGGTCTTTTTCTTGCGTACTTGTACACAACAGCAGTTGATGCGATCTCCTCTCGCGGCCGCCGCCTGCGTCGGCGGACGGGTGACTACACGGCTTCTCCATTGCTCTCCGGTAGAAAGCCTACTCCATCCTTGGATCCTTCAGCGTTTGTCATCTGTGATGGCGCAACCTTCTCCGACAAGCTGCAACTGCAAACCACAAAAGTTTCAGGCAAGTACGTGATGGCCGGCGGCGGTCCTCGTCTCGCTCCCCGGCGGCGGTCCTCGTCTCGCTCCCCGGCGGCGGTCCTCGTCTCACTCCCATCAGGGGCGGACACAGAGTCATAGACACAAACGAGGTAGTTTAGTTTCTACTACTGTCTAGTAGGCACAGACGAAGCAGAGGAAAAACAGAGTACTTTCAGTTTTTGAGGGAGAGAGACAGACATGCAGTTGATGGACGATTCTTCAAGTGATGATGGAGAGAATGAGGACAATTTCCTTGACGATGACTAAAATCTACAATGAAGTGACTGGATCAATATTTACTATTATGCCCACACGCACTTACTATTGAATATGTTTGAACTATTTACATGTGATGCACTTGAACTGGATATGGAATTTATTTGTTTCATCCTATGCTTTTTTCTTACTGTTTTGGTTATGTCGATATGAACTTACAGTTACATGCCTGAGAACCGTTTTTTCGTATATGTGGATTCGGCATGCATGATGTGTGTTCATTTTTATCTCCATGGTTTATTCCATATTCTATTAAAAATGCAATGCAACTATAACACAATAGATAGAAAATTATAGACCAATTTTAATTTCCGATATTACTACATATCGTTCAATATATCACCCGATATCCGATATACGATATGTTAAAGGCAATATTATACGAACCCGATATCCACAATTTTGAACCTTGTTACAACCTTAAAAACATGGCATCGATCTACTATGCTCAAAATATAAACTGACTTGCAGCGGCTTATACACTTGCAGTATAACTGGAGATATCTATTGGGCCTTCCCAAGTTGCAATCAAATGAATAACCAAATAAGTATACCATACTCACAGAATTTATTCAGTGTTTAGCAAATCATATGATTCAGTGTTTTAAAATCAACTTAATGACACAAACCACTAAAAGGACAAGAGACACTAGTCATCGGTGACTGAATTCTTGATTGGGCCGGGTACCAGATATTTACATGAGATCCCACTACATTCACCAACATTTGCACAACTCATTGGTATGAACCATGATCTGCAACACTGAGGACGAGTGTTCAAATCCCTGCGCAGGCAAAACCCTCCACATTTTTTGGTTGCTGCATGGTGGCCGGCCCCACTTGTCATCGTCCCTGGAGGTCATCGTGGATGCCACCCGCGCCAGTCAGCCCCAACGAGGCCACGGGCCCGCGGGTCAGCGAATGCGGCTATAGAAGTCCTCGGTCAGATTCAGCTCAAGATCTGGATCTAGCAATTTTCACACCAGGGCCCCTCTATTTTCAGTTTCCATCTGACAAGTCCCTGTTTTGGCAGAAAACACCCTAGTTTTAAAATGGCAACAAGTTGGCCATTTCAAAACCAAATTTAACAAATTAAATATATATTCCTATCAAGAAAGTGTGTTCTATCCATTTATAAACTTTTACCATTGTTTTGGTTAATTGAAATTGGTGCAATTAAAATATATTTTAATTACTCCTTAAAGCTTGCAAAAATCATAACTTAATATCTATAAATTCCAATAATATATTTTTCCACTATTTTACTTGTAACTGATGCAATGTCACATTGATGTTGCAATATATTTCCGAATATTACCACAAATACTTATTCCGTTGAAATACCTAGTCTCTTTTTTTTTGCGAGGGAAATACCTAGTCTCTATTACAACAAAACGGATGCTTCGCGCAATGGAATTTGTTGGTTGCAATATCGCTATCATATTGCAACGCCTATGCATTTTGTTGCTATCGTTAGCCACTTTTTTGCAACAATATTTGTAACTAATGCAACGTCACATCGATGTTGCAATATCTTTCTGAATATTGCCACGAATAGTTATTCTGTTGAAATACCTAGTCTCTATTACAACGAAATGACGGCCCTCGCGCAACGGAATTTGTTTGTCGCAATACTGGTACCATATTGCTATGCCGATACAGCTTGTTGCAATATGAGGCCTGTATTGCAACAAAGTTAGTATTTATTGACCGGAGAACGTCTCGGTCATGACTACATGTCTCCCGAACCCGTAGGGTCTACACACTTAAGGTTCGATGACGCTAGGGTTATAAAGGAAGTTTGTATGTGGTTACCGAATGTTGTTCGGAGTCCCGGATGAGATCCCGGACGTCACGAGGAGTTCCGGAATGGTCCAGAGGTAAAGATTTATATATGGGAAGTCCTGTTTTGGTCGCCGGAAAAGTTTCGCACTTTATCGGTATTGTACCGGGAGTGCCGAAAGGGGTCCGGGGGTCCACCGGGGGGGGTCCACCTGGCCCGGGGGGCACATGGGCTGTAGGGGGTGCGCCTTGGCCTATATGGGCCAAGGGCACCAGCCCCAAGAGGCCCATGCGCCAAGGAAACTTGGGGAGGGAAGAGTCCTCAAGGGGGAAGGCACCTCCGAGGTGCCTTGGGGAGGATGGACTCCTCCCCCCCTCTTGGCCGCACCCCTTCCTTGGAGGAAGGGGCAAGGCTGCGCCTCCCCCTTCTCCCTTGCCCCTATATATAGTGGAGGGGAGGGAGGGCATCCATACCTGAGTCCCTGGCGCCTCCCTCCCTCCCGTGACACCTCCTCCTCTCCCGCAGGTGCTTGGCGAAGCCCTGCAGGATTGCCACGCTCCTCCACCACCACCACGCCGTTGTGCTGCTGCTGGATGGAGTCTTCCTCAACCTCTCCCTCTCTCCTTGCTGGATCAAGGCATGGGAGACGTCACTGGGCTGTACGTGTGTTGAACGCGGAGGTGCCGTCCGTTCGGCACTAGGATCTCCGGTGATTTGGATCACGACGAGTACGACTCCTTCAACCCCGTTCTCTTGAACGCTTCCGCTTAGCAATCTACAAGGGTATGTAGATGCACTCTCCTTCCCCTCGTTGATGGTTTCTCCATAGATAGATCTTGGTGACACGTAGGAAAATTTTGAATTTCTGCTATGTTCCCCAACAATTTTCTGTTCATGGAGAGCATTGTGAAGGAAGTACCATTTTTATATATCCAAATGGCCTGAAATTTATATAGTTTCTTGATATGCCTGAATTATCACCCTCCTCCAAATTGCAGCTCAATCACATCATCTATGTGAGCCCAAGTTCAATTTCTATTTTATGGCCAGATTGGCACATTGCAAAGCAAGTGCTATCTAGATCACTCCTATTACCCTTAAACGCTTTGGGCACTCTTCCATACCCAAATCATTGCCACATGATAATATTTGATACATCCATTTTGCATCTTGCTTTGATATTGATATTTATTGCATTATGGGCTGTTATTACTCATTATGTCACAATACTTATGCCTTTTCTCTCTTATTTTACAAGGTTTGCATGAAGAGGAAGAATGTCGGCAGCTGGAATTCTGGGCTGGAAAAGGAGCAAATATTAGAGACCTATTATGCACAACTCCAAAAGTCCTGAAACTCCACGGTAGTTATTTTTTGAATTAATAAAAAATACTGAATGAAGAAAATACCAAAGGGGGGACACCCACCGGCCACGAGGGTGGGGGGCGCACCCTACCCCCCTGGGCACCCCTTGCCTCGTGGGCCCCCTGGCAGGCCTCCAGTGCCCATCTTCTGCTATATGAAGTCTTTTACCCTGGAAAAAATCAGAAGCAAGCTTTCGGGACGAGACACCGCTGCCACGAGGCGGAACCTTGGCAGAACAAATCTAGGGCTCCGGCGGAGCTGTTCAGCCGGGGAAACATCCCTCCGGGAGGGGAAAATCATCACCATCGTCATCATCGTCGATCCTCTCAGCGGGAGGGGGTCAATCTCCATCAACTTCTTCACCAGCACCATCTCCCCTAAAACCCTAGTTCATCTCTTGTATCCAATCTTTGTCCCAAAATCTCAGATTGGTACCTGTGGGTTGCTAGTAGTGTTCATTACTCCTTGTAGTTGATGCTAGTTGGTTTATTTGGTGGAAGATCATATGTTCAGATCCTTTATGCATATTAATACCCCTCTGATTATGAACATGAACATGATTTGTTACGTTTGTTCCTGAGGACATGGGAGAAGTCTTGCTATAAGTAGTCATGTGAATTTGGTATTTGTTCGATATTTTGATGAGATGTATGTTGTCTTTCCTCTAGTGGTGTTATGTGAACGTCGACTACATGACACCTCACCATTGTTTGGGCCTAGAGGAAGGCATTCGGAAGTAATAACTAGATGATGGGTTGCTAGAGTGACAGAAGCTTAAACCCTAGTTTATGAGTTGCTTCGTAAGGGGCTGATTTGGATCCATATGTTTGATGCTATGGTTAGGTTTATCTTAATACTTATTTTGTAGTTGCGGATGCTTGCAATAGGGGTTAATCATAAGTGGGATGCTTGTCCAAGAAAGGGCAGTACCCAAGCACCGGTCCACCCACATACCAAATTATCAAAGTAACGAACGTGAATCATATGAGCATGATGAAAACTAGCTTGACGATAATTCCCATGTGTCGTCGGGAGCGCTTTTCTATATATAAGAGTTTGTCCAGGCTTGTACTTTGCTACAAAAAGGATTGGGCCATCTTTCTGCACCTTATTTACTTTCATTACTTGTTATCTGTTACAAATTACCTTACCACAAAACTATCTGTTACCGATAATTTCAGTGCTTGCAGAGAATACCTTACTGAAAACCGCTTGTCATTTCCTTCTGCTCCTCATTGGGTTCGACACTCTTACTTATCGAAAGGACTACGATAGATCCCCTATACTTGTGGGTCATCAAGACTCTTTTCTAGCGCCGTTGCCGGGGAGTGAAGCTCCTTTGGTAAGGAAAAATTTATATAGTGTGCTGAAATTTACTGTCACTTGTTACTATGGAACGTAATCCTTTGAGGGGCTTGTTCGGGGTATCTTCACCCCGACCAGTAGAGAAAAGAGTTTCTCCTCAACCTACTGAACCTACTGAAAAAGTTTACTTTGAAATTCCTTCGGGTATGATAGAGAAACTGCTAGCTCATCCTTTTACAGGAGATGGAACATTGCATCCCTATTTGCACCTAATCTATGTGGATGAAGTTTGTGGATTATTTAAGCTTGCGGGTATGCCCGAGGATGTTATCAAGAATAAAGTCTGCCCTTTATCTTTGAAGGGAAAGGCATTGACATGGTTTAGGCTATGTGATGATATGGGATCATGGAACTACAACCGATTGAAATTGGAATTTCATCAGAAGTTTTATCCTATGCATCTTGTTCATCGTGATCGTAATTATATATATAATTTTTTGCCTCGCGAAGGAGAAAGCATCGCTCAAGCTTGGGGTAGGGTTAATTCAATGTTATATTCATGCCCCAATCATGAGCTCTCAAGAGAAATTATTATTCAAAATTTTTATGCTCGGCTTTCTCTCAACAATCGCTCCATGCTCGATGCTTCTTGTACTGGCTCTTTCATGATGAAGACTATTGAATTCAAATGGGATTTAGTGTAAAGAATTAAATGCAACTCGGAAGATTGGGACCTTGACGAAGGTAAGGAGTCAGGTATAACACCTAAGTTTGATTGTGTTAATATGGATACCGATGCTTTTCGTGAATTTAGCACTAAATATGGACTTGACTATGAGATAGTAGCTTCTTTCTGTGAATCATTTGCTACTCATGTTGACCTCCCTAAGGAGAAGTGGTTTAAATACAATCCTCCCAATGAAGTAAAAGTAGTTGCACCTATTAAAGTTGAAGAAAAGACTATCACTTATAGTGATCCTATTGTTCCTACTACCTATATTGAGAAACCACCTTTCCCTGTTAGGATAAACGATCATGCTAAAGCTTCAACAATGGTTCGTAAGAGTAATACTAGAAAACCTACACCACCTGAGCAAATTAAAGTTGAACCTAGTATTGCTATGGTTAAAGATCTCTTGGCTGATAATATTTATGGGCATGTTATTTACTTCTGTGATGAAGCTGCTAGAATTGCTAGACCCAATACTAAAAATAAACATAGACCTGTTGTAGGCATGCCTGTTATTTATGTCAAAATAGGGGATCATTGTTATCATGGCTTATGTGATACAGATGCTAGTGCAAGTGCGATACCTCATTCCTTATACAAAGAAATTATGCATGATACTGCACCTGCTGAGATAGAAGAAATTGATGTTACAATTAAGCTTGCCAATAGAGATACTATTTTACCAGTTGGGATTGTTAGAGATGTTGAAGTCTTGTGTGGGGAATTTAAATATCCTGCTGATTTTCTTGTTCTTGGTTCCCCACAAGATAGCTTTTGTCCCATCATATTTGGTAGACCCTTCTTGAATACTATTAATGCTAAGATAGACTACAAAAAGGATATTGTTACAATTGGTTTAGGGGATATGTCTCATGACTTTAATTTTGCTAAATTTCGTGGACAAACCCATGATAAAGAATTGCCTAGTAAGGATGAAATTATTGGTCTTGCTTCTATTGTCGTGCCTCCTAATGATCCTTTAGAACAATATTTGCTAGACCATGAAAATGATATGTTTATGAATGAAAGAAGGGAGATAGATGAAGTGTTCTTTAAATAGGGAACTATTTTGAAACACAACTTACGTGTTGAAATTCTAGGGGATCCTCCACCACCCAAGGGTTATCCCGTGTTTGAGCTTAAACCAGTACCTGATACTCTTAAATATGCTTATCTTGATGAAACAAAGATATATCATGTTATTATTAGTGCTAACCTTTCAGAGCAGGAAGAGGAGAAAATTATTGAAAACTTTGAAGAAGCACCGTGATGCTATTGGATATACTCTTGATGATCTTAAGGGCATTCATCCCACTCTATGCCAACACAAAATAAAATTGGAGAAGGACGCCAAACCAGTTGTTGATCACCAACGGTGGTTAAATCCTAAGATGAAAGAAGTGGTAAGAAAAGAAATACTAAAGCTCCTGGAGGCAGGTATAATTTATCCCATTGCTGATAGTCAGTGGCTAACTTCTGTCCATTATGTCCCTAAGAAGGGAGGTATTACTGTCATTCCTAATGATAAAGATGAATTGATCCTGCAAAGAATTGTTACAGGTTATAGGATGGTAATTGATTTCCGAAAATTAAATAAAGCTACCAAAAAGGATCATTACCCTTTGCCTTTTATTGATCAAATGCTAGAAAGATTATCCAAACATACACATTTTTGCTTTCTAGATGGTTATTCTGGTTTCTCTTAAATACCTATGTCAAAAGAGGATCAAGAAAGTACCACTTTTACTTGCCCTTTCGGTACTTTTGCTTATAGACGTATGCCTTTTAGTTTATGTAATGCACCTGCTACCTTTCAAAGATGCATGATGGCTATATTCTCTGACTTATGTGAAAAGATTGTTGAGGTTTTCATGGATGATTTCTCCATTTATAGATCTTCTTTTGATGATTGCTTGAGCAACCTTGATCGAGTTTTGCAGAGATGTGAAGAAACTAATCTTGTCTTGAATTGGGAAAAATGCCACTTCATGGTTAATGAAGGCACTGTCTTGGGGCCTAAACTTTCTGAAAGAGGTATTGGAGTTGATAAAGCTAAAGTTGATGCTATTGAAAAGATGATGTGTCCTAAAGACATTAAAGGTATAAGAAGTTTCCTTGGTCATGCCGGTTTTTATAGGAGGTTTATTAAGGAATTCTCTAAAATTTCTAGGCATCGGACTAATCTCTTACAAAAAGATATTCCTTTTGTCTTCGATGATGATTGTGTAGAAGAATTTGAAATACTTAAGAAAGCTTTGATTTCTGCACCTATTGTTCAACCACCTGATTGGAATTTACCCTTTGAAACTATGTGCGATGCTAATGATTATGCCATAGGTGCGCTTCTAGGACAAAGAGTTGATAAGAAACTAATTATTATTTAATATGCTAGTAAAACTCTAGACAGCGCCTAGAAAAGTTATGCTACTACTGAAAAAGAATTTTAGCAGTTGTATTTGCTTGTGATAACTTTAGACCTTATATCGTTGACTCTAAAGTAACTGTTCACACGGATCATGCTGCTATTAAATATCTTATGGAAAAGAAAGATGCTAAACCTAGAATTATTAGATGGGTTCTCCTACTACAAGAATTTGATTTGCATATTATTGATAGAAAGGGATCTGAGAACCCCGTTGCAGAGAACTTGTCTAGGTTAGAGAATGTTCTTGATGACCCACTACCTATTGATGATTGCTTCCCTAATGAACAATTAGCTGTCATAAATGCTTCTCGTACTGCTCCATGGTATGCTGATTATGCTAATTACATTGTTGCTAAATTTATACCACCTAGTTTCACATACAAGCAAAAGAAAAAGTTTTCCTATGATTTAAGACATTACTTCTGGGATGACCCATACCTCTATAAAGAAGGAGTAGATGGTGTGATTAGACGTCGTGTACCTGAGCATGAATAGGAACAGATCCTACGCAAGTGTCACTCCGAGGCTTATGGAGGACAACAATCCGGTTTTTATTGGCCTACTCTCTTCAGGGATGCCCGTAAGTTTGTCTTGTCTTGCGATGAATGTCAAAGAATTGGTAATATTAGTAGGCGTCAAGAAATGCCTATGAATTATTCTCTTGTTATTGAACCATTTGATGTTTGGGGCTTTGATTATATGGGACCGTTTCCTTCCTCTAATGGGTATACACATATTTTAGTTGCTGTTGATTACGTTACTGAGTGGGTAGAAGCTATTCCATCTAGTAGTGCTGATCATAACACCTCTATTAAGATGCTTAAAGAAGTTATTTTTATGAGGTTTGGAGTCCCTAGATACCTAATGACTGATGGTGGTTCACATTTTATTCATGGTGCTTTTCGTAAAATGCTTGCTAAGTATGATGTTAATCATAGAATTGCATCTCCATATCACCCACAGTCTAGTGGCCAAGTAGAACTGAGTAACAGAGAGCCTAAATTGAATTTGCAAAGGACCGCTAATAGATCTAGAAAGAATTGGTCCAAGAAACTTGATGATGCATTATGGGCTCATAGAACTGCATATAAAAATCCTATGGGCATGTCTCCATATAAAATGGTTTATGGAAAAACATGTCACTTACCTCTCGAACTAGAACATAAGGCATATTGGGCCGTTAAAGAGCTCAATTATGATTTCAAACTTGCCGGTGAGAAGAGGTTATTTGACAATAGCTCACTTGGTGAATGGAAAACTCAAGCCTATGAGAATGCCAAACTGTTTAAAGAAAAAGTTAAAAGATGGCAGTACAAAAGGATACAAAAGCGTGAGTTTAATGTAGGTGATTATGTGTTGCTTCTCAACTCCCGTTTGAGATTTTTTGCAGGAAAACTCCTCTCTAAATGGGAAGGTCCTTATGTTATCGAGGATGTCTATAATTCCGGTGCCATAAAAATCAAAAACTTCAAAGGCACAAATCCGAAGGTGGTGAATGATACGTCTCCAATGTATCTATAATTTTTTATTGTTCCATGCTATTATATTACCCCTTTTGGATGTTTATGGGCTTTATTTTACACATTTATATCATTTTTGGGACTAACCTACTAACCGGAGGCCCAGCCCGTATTGCTGTTTTTTTTGCCTATTTCAGTATTTCAAAGAAAAGGAACATCAAATGGAGTCCAAACGGAATGAAACCTTTGGGAGCATGATTTTTGGAATGAACGTGATCCAGAGGACTTGGAGTGCAAGCCAAGAAGCAGCTGAGGCTCCCACAAGATAGGAGGGAGCGCCCCCTGTCTCGTGGGCACCTCGGGCGGCCACCAACGTACTTCTTCCTCCTATATATACCTATGTACCCCGAAAACATCCAGGGAGCACCCGAAACACAATTTCCACCGCCGTAACCTTCTGTATCCGCGAGATCCCATCTTGGAGCCTTCGCCGATGTTCTGCCGGAGGGGGAATCAACCATGGAGGGCCTCTACATCAACATCCTTGCCCCTCCGATGAGTTGTGAGTAGTTTACCACAGACCTACGGGTCCATAGTTATTAGCTAGATGGCTTCTTCTCTATTTTTGGATCTCAATACAATGTTCTCCCCCTCTCTTGTGGAGATCTATTCGATGTAGTCTCTTTTTGCGGTGTGTTTGTCTAGATCCGATGAGTTGTGGGTTTATGATCAAGTTTATCTATGAATAATATTTGATTCTTCTCTGAATTCTTTTATGTATGATTGAGTTATCTTTGCAAGTCTCTTCGAATTATCGGTTTGGTTTGGCCTACTAGATTGATCTTTATTTCCATGGGAGAAGTGCTTAGCTTTGGTTTCTTACCTAGTGACAGAAAGGGTTGCAAGACACGTATTGTATTGTTGCCAACGAGGATAAAAAGATGGGGTTTATATCATGTTGCATGAGCTTATCCCTCTACATCATGTCATCTTGCTTAAGGCGTTACTCTGTTCTTTGTGAACTTAATACTCTAGATGCATGCAGGAGTCGGTCGATGTGTGGAGTAATAGTAGTAGATGCGGGCAGGAGTCGGTCTACTTGTTATGGACGTGATGCCTATATACATGATCATGCCTAGATAATCTCATAATTATTTGCTTTTCTATCAATTGCTCGACAGTAATTTGTTCACCCACCGTAATACTTATGCTATCTCGAGAGAAGCCTCTAGTGAAACCTATGGCCCCCGGGTCTATCTCTTATCATATTTTCTTCCAATCTACTTTTATTTGCATCTTTACTTTTTTGCATATATATTATAAAATACCAAAAATATATTTATCTTATCATACTATCTCTCTCAGATCTCACTTTCGCAAGTGGCCGTGAAGGGATTGACAACCCCTTTATCGCGTTGGTTGCGAGTTCTCAGTTTGTTTGTGTAGGTGCGTGGGACTTTTGAGGAGCCTCCTACTGGATTGATACATTAGTTCTCAAAAACTGAGGGAAATACTTATGCTACACTTGCTGCATCACCCTCTCCTCTTCGAGCAAAACCAACGCAAGCTCAAGACATAGCAAGAAGGATTTCTGGCGCTGTTGCCGGGGAGGTCTTCGCTCAAGTCAAGACATACCAAGTACCCATCACAGACCCATCTCCCTTGCATTTACATTATTTGTCATTTGCCTCTCGTTTTCCTCTCCCCCACTTCACCCTTGCCTCTTTATTCTCCCTCTATTTCCCAATCTCCTCCTCTCTTTACGCTTGCCTTTTCCGTTTGCTCGTGTGTCGGTTCATTACCTCATCATTATGGCTAGCTCGGTCTTTATCCCTTTGTCTCCTGACTTTGAAGTTCTTCACTTCAAGCAAGGACAAGGAGAAAATTTAAAAGATGCTTGGTTTAGGATGTTAGAATCTTATCGCAGTTGTGCCGTGGAAGGAGATTTCAAGATTTTAATGCGCAATTTTTATGTTGGGTTAACCCCATCCCATAGACAACTTCTTGATTTTGCCGCAAAATGATGTTTTATTGAAATTGATCCTAGTTTCTCTTATGAAATTATAGAAGGGATTGTAGGAGTACATCCCCTAAAAAAGGGATCATCCTTCTCTCTTGAAGGAACTCAAATTTTAGAGAAACTTTGTGAATTGCAAAAAATTGTTGAACCACTTAAGAATATTGGTGGGAGTATCAACCGCATGAATAACTTGATTGTACTTTGTAATAAGCGGTTGGATGATTTGGATCAAAGGATATCTGAGTATGATGGGAAACTCAAAGAGCCTCCCAGACCTAAGCACAACTCCATTAAAAAGTTGAGTGCCAAAGATGGCACTACTTAGATCTATCTTCTCTTTTATGCCTAGCTAGGGGCGTTAAACGATAGCGCTAGTTGGGAGGCAACCCAATTTTTCTTTATGTTTTTTGTTTTTGCTCCTGCTTAGTAATAAATCTTGCATCTACTCTCTGTTTAGATGCGTTTTTATCTTTAAATTAGTGTTTGTGCCAAGTAGAACCTATAGGATAAACTATGATGATGGTTGATTTGATTCTGCTGAAAAACAGAAACTTTGCACTCACAAGAAAAAAATAAATAAATCAGAGAAACGTGATTTTGCATTGATTATTTGTGCTGCTGATCAATAAACAAATTGTCCAGTATGTCCTATTTTGGTAGGATTTTTAGAGGTCCAGAAGTTTGCGTTAGTTACAGATTTCTATAGACTGTTCTGTTTTTGACAGATTCTGTTTTTCGTGTGTTGTTTGCTTATTTTGATGCATCTATGGCTAGTAAAATAATTTATAAACCATAGAGAAGTTGGAATACAGTAGGTTTAACACCAAAATAAATAAAGAGTGAGTTCATTGCAGTACCTTATGTGGTGGTTTAGTTTTCTTTCACTAATGGAGCTTATAAGATTTCCTGTTGAGTTTTGTGTTGTGAAGTTTTCAAGTTTTGGGTAAAGCTTTTATGGACTATGGAATAAGGAGTGGCAAGAGCCTAAGCTTGGGGATGCCCAAGGCACCCCAAGATATTCAAGAATACCCAAAATCCTAAGCTTGGGGATGCCCCGGGAAGGCATCCCCTCTTTCGTCTTCGTTCATTGCTAACTTTACTTGGAGCTATATTTTTATTCACCACAAGTCGGGATGAGACTTCGGACTTTACAAAAAGAAAAAAATGAGAAAAGAAAAAATGAGAAAGGCCAGAAAAAGAGCGAAAGGCCAAAGAAGAAAAAAAGAAAAAAATAAAAGAAAAAAAGAAAAGGAAAAAATTAAAATGAGGGAAAAAGAGAGAAGGGACAATGCTACTATCTCTTTTTCCACACTTGTGCTTCAAAGTAGCACCATGATCTTCATGATAGAGAGTCTCCTATGTTGTCACTTTCATATACTAAGTGGGAATTTTTCATTATATAACTTGGCTTGTATATTCCAATGATGGGCTTCCTCAAACTGCCTTAGGTCTTCATGAGCAAGCAAGTTGGATGCACACCCACTGTCGGTGTCAAAACCGGCGGATCTTCGGTAGGGGTCCCGATCTGTGCGTCTTAGGCTGATGGTAACAGGGAGCAAGGGACACAATGTTTACCCAGGTTCGGGCCCTCTCGATGGAGGTAAAACCCTACTTCCTGCTTGATTAATATTGATGATATGAGTAGTACAAGAGTAGATCTACCACGAGATCGTAGAGGCGAAACCCTAGAAGATAGCCTATGATGATTATGATTGTAATTGTGATCGGCCTTCTAAGGACCAACCTCCCCGGTTTATATAGACACCAGAGAGGGCTAGGGTTTACATGGAGTCGGTTACAAGGAAGGAAATACAATATCCGGATCGCCAAGCTTGTCTTCCACGCAAAGGAGAGTCCCATCCGGACACGGGACGGAGTCTTGAGTCTTGTATCTTCATGCTTCAATAGTCCGGACGATGTATATAGTCCGGCTGTCCAGATACCCCCTAATCCAGGACTCCCTCAGTAGCCCCTAAACCAGGCTTCAATGATAATGAGTCCGGCGCGCAGTCTTGTCTTCGGCATTGCAAGGTGGGTTCCTTCTCGGAATACTCCAAAAGTAATTATCGAACACTTAGACTGTGTCCGGATCTGCGATTTGACCCTCACGTACTATCGTAGGGAACATAGCATAAATCTAATCTGCTAGCAATCTTCGTACGTCGTGTCCTTGCATCGTGGCCCGGCCCAACACGAACCGGTATTCCTTGGCCCACCTCGACTCGCGTTGCAAGGCGGCTTTATTGGTACGCCCTGCCAAAGCAAAGATCGTGTTCCTCTTATTATGGGATCTTCCATCAATATGGGCGTGTGCAACCCCACGACGACCATTGGTATGACTCCGTGTGCGTTTAGATAAGTCTCAAGCGGTCATGCCGAGGACTCTTGATATTCACCCCCCTTTATAAAGGGGCCGAGGCCTATACCTCTTTTCTACCACCCTTGCGCCCTTTCACATCTCGAGTTCTAACACCCGAAACCAAAACTCAAACAACCTAGATCCTCCAATATGTTCGGACCCAACTCTCAGGGCCGGTGGGTGGCCTCCTCGATCCAGGAGGAGGACATTGCGAGGCTTAGGGAGGTCGGATATCTGACCGCTGACATCCAGCACAGGCTTCCCGCTCCAGGGCAGGTCATCCCTACACCGGAGCCCAATGAGAGCGTCGTGTTTGTTCCTCACTTCCTCCACGGCTTGGGCCCAACCCTCGATCCCTTTGTGAGGGGGCTCATGTTCTATTACGGGTTAGATTTTCATGATCTATCCCCGGACGCTATCCTCCATATCTCGTCGTTCATCATTGTGTGCGAGGCTTTTCTCCACGTCGCTCCACACTTTGGCTTATGGCTCAAGACCTTCAATGTGAAGCCGAAGATGATCGAGGGGCGACATGCGGAGTGCGGAGGTGCCATAATAAGCAGGAACGCCGATTCCCCATGGCAAGAGGGTTCTTTCCCAGAAGTATCTGATATATGGCAGCGGAGGTGGTTTTATGTCACGGCTCCCAGAGGCACAAAGTGGGTGGCTTCCCCCGAGTTCCGCTCGGGCCCTCCGTCGTAATTGGCGTCATGGACCGACGCAGGACGGAGTTGGGGGCCCGCTGGTGATGTACCAATACTGCAGAGCCGTATCCGGGAGCTTCTTGAGAAGGACATTAACCTTGTCAGCATAATTCAAGTAATGCTAATCCGATGGATGTTGCCGTGCAAACGCCGGCCTCTCCGGATGTGGGAGTTCAATCTGGAGGGTCTGCGGACTATTAAGCACTTCTTCGGCCTAACGCTCGAAGGGATGTGTAAATTATTCTTCGGACCACAAGTAAAGTGTGCGGACACCACCGAGGATGCGGGCCTAAGCTGCAATCGCCTAGATACCCAAGTAAGTAACCCTGAAACCGGACACTTTGTTTGTATTTTTCATAGTCATTATTCTGAGAACCCTCCATGGCCAGGCATGGCTCAGCAAGGCAGAGAGAATCAGGTGTCCGGTGCCACTTCCCGAGGGCTCACCTACTCCTACCATGGCCAAGATGCTTGGTCGGGTGCTTAGCAAAATGCCCTCAAGGAAAGGCGAAGGAAAGGACAGTGAAGCCGAACTTCATACGCTGCACATCTGAACCGGTGGAATTGCTTCCTCCCCAAAGGAGGATAGTCGAGGAGGGGAATCCAAGGCCTCCTCCCCGCGCGGGAAGAAAAGGGCCGCCTCCGAAGAATTGGAGACGGAGATGCCCAAGCAGGGGAAGAAAGCGTTGCCAGGGGGCTCTGCCCCGACAGGCGTCCTCACCACGTCATGCCCGCCAATGGGCCAGCCCTCCACCAAGCTGTGCGTTAACCATTAATTCAAAAGTACTGCATTTCTCCGAGATCAATAACCAGGATTCATTTTTCGTAGTCCGGCTAGCAGCTCTTCTCAGCAGAGTTCGTCTTCGGGGGACCTTCCCCCGGACATGATGGAGAGCGAGACCCCACCCATCTCTCCGCCTCATGAGGCGGGCAGCACCGAGGTGTCGTCATAGAGGAGTCCGGATCTGCCGAAGCAAGAAGCTAATACGTCAGCCGCCTTGAGCCCGGAGCGTTTGGCTCCCACGAGGGGCGATGAGAAGGGTCCAGCATAGTTCGATGTCCGACCGGACATACTGACGGGCCTTCTGGAGCGAGCTGCGCTCTCGGAGGAGCACCACTCATTAATGAGCACGATGCTCAAGAAGATTTCATCTGCCACAACCGATTTGAATGAAGCATTTACGAGCCTGCTCAGAGGCTTTGAGGTATGTAGTGAAAAATACACTATTTTTTGGCTGTGAGGCATGCGCTAGGTGTGCTCCATATGGATAGTAGCCCCTGAGACTCTGGTTGCTCTCCCTAGGCGGCAAACGGGGGATCATATTGTGTAAGTAATGATTGCGCTGTACATATGCGCAGATATCTAAGGGTCCGACCGCCGACCAGTCTGTTGAAGTTGCCGAACTAAGGAGGCAGATCGGATCTATTAATGCCGATATTGCGCTGGTGAACGAGCGGCTGAACAATTCACAAGGTATGTGCTCTACTTTTCCTTATTATGTTGTATAGGAAAATATGAGAGGGGCATAATATTAATGCGACATGTTTGGATTGCAGACGGAGCTGCTGCCGTGGAAGCCCTGAGGGCGGAACTTTCCCAAGCCAAAGAACAAGCTTGGTCTAGCAATGCGGTTGCCCTAAAGGCGACCGAAGAGTTGAGAGTCGAACAGGCTGCTCATCGCCGAAGCGAGGAAAAGATAGCCGAAATGGCTGTGGAGTTGAAGAATGCCGCCGACCGATATGAGCTCCTTGAAAAGGAGAATCAGGTTAATTCGGCTGACCTAAATAAAGCACATAACGCCACCAAGGAGATGCGGACCGAAGTCAGGGGTGTGCGGGAGGAGCTTCGACAGGCCGGTAAAATAGCGGCTGGGGGCTCCTACCCACTGTGGACGAAGTATTTGAATCCGAAGTATGCTCCCCTGGATGGATGCTAGAGTCCTACAGACACGTATGCGGACTTGGCGAAGAGTACAGCCGATGCAGCCAAGTTTTTCGAGAATCAAGGTGATAAAGAAGTGGAGAAGTTTTTCTGGTCGCAATTCAATGCTCCCGCGCGCCCGCTGCCATTGAGTGAGAAGATGGCTGCCTTGGCGGAACTTCATAGGCTGTCCGGGCTTGCCATGCGGTCCGTAATAGACCATCTTTGGCCAAAGGAGCCGAAGCTGGACAGTTACTTTAATTTGGTGCAACAATTCCTCGGGGCTGTATCTCAGATCGATGCCATGAGAAGGTCGGCGTGCATAGAGGGTGCACGAATGGCTCTTGCCCGCATTAAAGCATATTGGACAGATATGGAGGCTACCATTGTAGCGACCCAGAATCCAGCGGGAGGCCAGGATCCGGCCGAGCACTACTTGGAGCAGGTAACAGAAGGTGCCCGCTTAATAGAGATGCAGTGCTTGAAGAATGTCTTGTTAGAGTGACAAATCTAATCATTGTAAAAACAATGTTATTTTGATTACAAGGCTATATTTATACTTTTTGCCTGAAAGTATTATTGTGTCTCCTGCGAGGCCGTTTTTATGTATATGTATATTGTGTCTCCTGGGCGCGCTGTGGCATGCTGTCGGCTGTTGTTGTGTCCGGTGCTTATGCCGAACTGGTATTCGAGTGGTATAATCGTTTTGGTGACCATAATACCGCGCCGGGGTGTGTCCTTTAGGTCCGTAGATGGACCTAGCCGCACCGGCTTTCTTATCCAGGTGCTCGCGCAGATCATGCGAGGCGTGAGTAGCTGCTCTGTTGCAGTTATGAATTGGCACGTCTGGCCTCCTGGTCATGTTACTCTTTGGTGGAACGGGCTCGTCATTGAATTCGGGCAGAAGCTTGCGTTTTGGATAGCTCTTTGTATGGCGATCGTCGCCGTATCTTTCTTCAGTGTCTAGCACTTTATTCCATCTGCGATTGAGCGTTTCCTATTCGGCTTTTAGCCGTTGCTTCTGCTTCTTTAGACTTCTCGCGGTGGCCATAAGCTTTCTGTGGAGGTTATCTCGTTCCACGCGTTTTTCTGGGATGATGAATTCATCGTAATCCGGACTGTGTTCTTGTCCTAGGGCGGTTTGATGAGCTCGCCCTCGGGATCATTGTGATCGGGTGTCTGCTCCGAACTGTGTTCAACGTGACCTGGCTCGTCCTGCTCCATCGCTGGGTCTGTATGGTCATTGTTGCCTTTGGAGTTGACTGGGGTGTCGATCTTTCTGGCGCTCTTGTCGCTATTTTTACTGTTGCTGGACTTGGAGCGGAGTCTACACCGTCGCTTTGGTTTTTGCCTGGGGGTTTTGTCTTTCGGATTGTCGTCGTCGTCCTTAGGTGTGTCCACCATGTATATATATCGTACGACGGGGTGGCTGTCCACCGCCCTGTGAGCGGTGGTTCCTGTTCTTCTCCTGCATCATCGTCCATACCGTCGATGTTTTCAGAGTCGAAGTCAAGCACGGCGGATAAATCATCGACCGTGGCAATGAAGTGGGTGGTGGGTGGGCAGAGAATTCCTTCGTCGCCTGCTTCCCACTCGAGCCGGACATAGTTCGGCCAAGACCCTCCTGACAAAGAGAGAGATTTTAGTGAGTTCAGCATGTCGCCAAAGGGCGAGTGCTGGAAGATATCCATAGCGGTAAACTCCATTACCGGAGCCCAACCAGGCTCGGCGGGCTCAGGAGCGCGTGGACTGGAACCTACAACCGGATATGAGTCCGGGGGTCCGGAATCACAGGCTTCCTTAGGAGTGAGGCCTCTGTTCGGCTCTACGCCGATGAATGTGTGGCCGGTGGGGCGAGGTCCATCCACCCGTCCTTGGGCCACGTAGTCTGCTCCGGATTTAGGTCCGTGGCTGCTGCATGGGTGATATCCTAAGCATTGTCCGATAGCAGGTCTAAGCCATGCTCATCGCGACTATCCGGCGCTCCTGGCGCAGGCTCAATTCCGTCGAAGATCGAGTCTCTGCGGATATCGGCCGTGTAGTTCAGGTTTCTGAACCTGACCTGGTGGCTAGGGGCATAGCCGTCGATCTGCTCCGGTTGGCCAAGCGAATTGGCCCGCAGCATGAAGCCGCCGAACACGAAGATCTGTCCGGGGGGAAAAGTCTCACCCTGGACCGTGTTGTTGACGATTGAAGGCGCCATCAAGCCTTGCAGCAGCGACACAGAGGAACTCTCAATGAAAGCACCAATGTCGGTGTCAAAACCGGCTGATCTCGGGTAGGGGGTCCCGATCTGTGCGTCTTAGGCTGATGGTAACAGGAAGCAAGGGACACAATGTTTACCCAGGTCCGGGTCCTCTCGATGGAGGTAAAACCCTACTTCCTGCTTGATTAATTTTGATGATATGAGTAGTACAAGAGTAGATCTACCATGAGATCATAGACACTAAACCCTAGAAGCTAGCCTATGATGATTATGATTGTAATTGTGATCGGCCTTCTAAGGACCAACCTCTCTGGTTTATATAGACATCGGAGAGGGCTAGGGTTTACATGGAGTCGGTTACAAGGAAGGAAATACAATGTCCAATCGCCAAGCTTGTCTTCCACACAAAGGAGAGTCCCATCCGGACACGGGACGGAGTCTTGAGTCTTGTATCTTCACGCTTCAATAGTCCAGATGATGTATATAGTCCGGCTGTCCGGATACCCCCTAATCCAGGACTCCCTCACCCACTTAGTTCTTTTTGTTGAGCTTTCATATATTTATAGCTCTAGTGCATCCGTTGCATGGCAATCCCTACTCACTCACATTGATATCTATTAATGGGCATCTCCATATAGCCTGTTAATACGCCTAGTCGATGTGAGACTATCTTCTCCCTTTTTCTCCTCTCAACCACCACCATATACCACCATAGAGCTATGTCCATGGCTTGCGCTCATGTATTGCGTAAGAGTTGAAAAAGCTGAAGCGCGTTAAAAAGTATGAAACAATTGTTCGTCTTGTCATCGGGGTTGTACATGATGGGAGTATTTTGTGTAATGAAAATGAAGCATGGCCTAACTATATGATTTTGTAGGGATAAGCTTTCTTTGGCTATGCTATTTTGATAGGAAATGATTATTTGTTAGTATGATTTGAAGCATTTTTATTTTTATGTTTTATAAGCTTTTATTTTGAATCATTTGGATCTGAACATTCATGCCACAATAAAAGAAAGTTACATTGAGAATTATGTTAGGTAGCATTCCACATCAAAAATTTCTTTTTATCATTTACCTACTCGAGGACGAACAGGAATTAAGCTTGGGGATGCTGGATACGTCTCCAACGTATCTATATTTTTTGATTGTTCCATGCTATTATATTACCCCTTTTGGATGTTTATGGGCTTTATTTTACACATTTATATCATTTTTGGGACTAACCTACTAACCGAAGGCCCAACCCGTATTGCTGTTTTTTGCCTATGTCAGTATTTCGAAGAAAAGGAATATCAAACGGAGTCCAAACGGAATGAAACCTTCGGGAGCGTGATTTTTGGAATGAACGTGATCCAGAGGACTTGGAGTGCAAGCCAAGAAGCAGCCGAGGCTCCCACGAGATAGGAGGGCGCGCCCCCTGTCTCGTGGGCCCTCGGGCGGCCACCGACATACTTCTTCCTCCTATATATACCTACGTACCCCGAAAACATCCAGGGAGCACCCGAAACACAATTTCCACTGCCGTAACCTTCTGTATCCGCGAGATCCCATCTTGGAGCCTTCGCCGGTGTTCTGCCGGAGGGGGAATCAACCATGGAGGGCCTCTACATCAACATCCTTGCCCCTCCGATGAGTTGTGAGTAGTTTACCACAGACCTACGGGTCCATAGTTATTAGCTAGATGGTTTCTTCTCTCTTTTTGGATCTCAATACAATGTTCTCCCCCTCTCTTGTGGAGATCTATTCGATATGATCTCTTTTTGCGGTGTGTTTGTCGAGATCCGATGAATTGTGGGTTTATGATCAAGTTTATCTATGAATAATATTTGATTCTTCTCTAAATTCTTTTATGTATGATTGAGTTATCTTTGCAAGTCTCTTCGAATTATCGGTTTGGTTTGGCCTACTGGATTGATCTTTGTTGCCATGGGAGAAGTTCATAGCTTTGGGTTCAATCTTTTTGTGTTCTTACCCAGTGAAAGAAAGGGTTGCAACACACGTATTTTATTGTTGCCATCGAGGATAAAAAGATGGGGTTTATATCATATTGCATGAGTTTATCCCTCTACATCATTTTATCTTGCTTAAGGTGTTACTCTGTTCTTTGTGAACTTAATACTCTAGATGCAGGCAGGAGTCGGTCGATGTGTGGAGTAATAGTAGTAGATGCAGGCAGGAGTCGGTCTACTTGTTATGGACGTGATGCCTATATACATGATCATGCCTAGATAATCTCATAATCATTCGCTTTTCTATCAATTGCTCGACAGTAATTTGTTCATCCACCATAATACTTATGCTATCTCGAGAGAAGCCTCTAGTGAAACCTATGGCCCCCGGGTCTATCTCTTATCATATTTGCTTCCAATCTACTTTTGTTTGCATCTTTACTTTTTTGCATCTATATTATAAAATACCAAAAATATATTTATCTTATCATACTATCTCTATTAGATCTCACTTTCGCAAGTGGCCGTGAAGGGATTGACAACCCCTTTATCGTGTTGGTTGTGAGTTCTCAGTTTGTTTGTGTAGGTGCGTGGGACTTTTGAGGAGCCTCCTACTGGATTGATACCTTGGTTCTCTAAAACTGAGGGAAATAGTTATGCTACCCTTGCTGCATCACCCTCCCCTCTTCGAGGAAAACCAACGCAAGCTCAAGACGTAGCAGTGAACGGCCAAAGAATCAATCATTATATCTCAGGTAATATCCAATAAATGTTGAAACTAGTGTTATTGAAACTGTGACCCCAGAGGAATACATAAGGGACACTTTCCAGGATGTTCCAGACTCCGAAAAGGAATAGGTATATGGCACGGTAAGTAAACCGACTCCAAAACAGTTCTAGTGGCAATTTCTCTCCATTTTGGAATATTTAAGAAAATAGGAAAATAAGAAGTAGTCCAGGAAGGACACGAGGTGTTCATGAGGGTGGAGGGCGCGTCTTACCCCCCTGGGCGCGCCCCCTGCCTCGTGGGCACCTCATGTGCTCTCCGGACTTTGTTTTCTTGCATGATACTTCTTGTGGTCGGTAAAAATTCATTATTTAATCTCCAGAAGGTTTTGACCACCGTACCACGATGAAATCCTCTATTTTTGTTTTGAGTTGTTTCTGCCGCATATTAGAGCAATATGTCATCCCAGGATTCGGAGGGAGAAAGCTATGTGGCTGATTACCTTGCAGAACCTAAGGTCTACGGGGACATGGAGCATTATGATTCGACCATTGAGGAAGAAGAATACTACGAGCATAAGGGAAAGGAGGAGACGAGCTCAGATGAAGATGAAGTCCCATTACCTCAACCTGGGGACATGCATGTGGAGTTTAAAAAGTCAAGCCTCCCTGATAGAGAAAAGAAACCTACCCTTTTCATCTCTTGCAGGACAACAAACAGGAACTATGCAAAAGGATATTAAGCCTTGAGCAAGAGATCGATGATCTAAGGGAGCAAAATTCCATCCTCAAGCGCAAATGAAGGAAGAAGCCTACATCATCAACAACTCCATCATCATCACCTCCGAAGAAGGAGACATAATCACATGGGTATGAGCACTCCCCTTGGCAACTGCCAAGCTTGGGGGAGGTGCCTCGGTATCGTATCACCATCACACTCCTATCTTTACCGTTTTTCTTAGCTCGTTCCTTTTGGTAATATGTTGATCTAGTAGAATAAAGTTTTAGTATGATCTAGTTGTAGTTTTTGCTTTATGATCCTTCTATGTAATCGAGTCCGTGAGCTATATATAATAAAGATCAGTTTTGAGTCAAGGGCTTGATTATCTTGCTATCATCTTGAGGGAATAAAAGAAAAAGAAAGAACAAAAAGAAATAAAAGAGATCATATTTATCTTATGGAGAGTAATGACTTCACATATAAAGAGTATGATGAATAAAAGTTGTTGAGAGTTAACAAACATAGTTTTGGTCATCATTGCAATTAATAGAAAGTAATAAAGAAAGAGAGGTTTTCACATATAAATATACTATCTTGGACATCTTTTATGATTGTGAGCACTCATTAAAATATGACATGCTAAAGAGTTGATGTTGGACAAGGAAGACAATGTAATGGGTTATGTTTTCTTATATCCAAAATAAAGTATATTGTCATGGATCATCCAACATGTTGAGCTTGCCTTTCCCTCTCATGCTAGAAAAATTCTTTGCACTAAGTAGAGATACTACTTGTGCTTCCAAATATCCTTAAACCCAGTTTTGCCATGAGAGTCCACCATACCTACATATGGATTGAGTAAGATCCTCAAGTAAGTTGTCATTGTTGTAGGCAATAAAAATTTCTCCCTAAATATGTATGACTTATTAGTGTGGAGAAAATAAGCTTTATACGATCTTGTGATATGGAAGCAATAAAAGAGACGGACTGCATAATAAAGGTCCCAATCATAAGTGGCAATATAAAGTGATGTTCTTTTGCATTAAGATTTTGTGCATTTAACCGTAAAGCATATGACAACCTCTGCTTCCCTCTGCGAAGTACCTATCTTTTATTCTTGTCTTATACTTTATGCAAGAGTCATGGTGATCTTCACCTTTCCTTTTTACATTTAATCCTTTGGCAAGCACCTTGTGTTGGAAAGATCCTGATATATATATATATATATATATATATATCCAATTGTATGTAAGTTAGCATGAACTATTATTGTTGACATTACCCTTGAGGTAAAAGGTTGGGAGGCAACACTATAAGCCCCTATCTTTCTCTGTGTCCGATTAAAACTCCATACCCACAAGTATTGCATGAGTGTTAGCAATTGTGAAAGACTAAATGATAGTTGAGTATGTGGACTTGCTGAAAAGCTCTTATGTTGACTCTTTCTGATGTTATGATAAATTGCAATTGCTTCAATGACCAAGAGCATAGTTTGTTAGTCCTCAATGAAGTTTCTGATTCATACTTGACATTGTGGATTGATTATTACTTGATAATAAGAAATCATATGAATATATATATATATCTTGCTATTATAAGAATGATCATGATGCCCTCATGTCCGTATTTTGTTTTATCGACACCTTTATCTCTAGACATGTGGACATATTTTTCGATTTCGGTTTCCGATTGAGGACAAGCGAGGCCTAAGCTTGGGGGAGTTGATACGTCCATTTTGCATCATGCTTTGATATTGATATTTATTGCATTATGGGCTGTTATTACTCATTATGTCACAATACTTATGCCTTTTCTCTCTTATTTTACAAGGTTTGCATGAAGAGGGAGAATGCCGACAGCTGGATTTCTGGGCTGGAAAAGGAGCAAATATTAGAGACCTATTCTGCACAACTCCAAAAGTCCTGAAACTCTACGGAAGTTATTTTTGGAATTAATAAAAAATACTGAGCGAAGAAAATACCAGAGGGGGGGCACCCACCGTCCACGAGGGTGGGGGGCGCGCCCTACCCCCTGGGTGCGCCCCCTGCCTCGTGGGCCCCCTGGCAGACCTCTGGTTCCCATCTTCTGCTATATGAAGTCTTTTACCCTGGAAAAAATCAAAAGCAAGCTTTCGGGATGAGACACCGCCGCCACGAGGCGGAACCTTGGCGGAACCAATCTAGGGCTCCGGCAGAGCTATTCTGCCGGGGAAACATCCCTCCGGGATGGGGAAATCATCACCATTATCATCATCGTTGATCCTCTTAGCTGGAGGGGGTCAATCTCCATCAACATCTTCACCAGCACCATCTCCCTTAAGACACTAGTTCATCTCTTGTATCCAATCTCTGTCCCAAAACCTCAGATTGGTACCTGTGGGTTTCTAGCAGTGTTGATTACTCGTTGTAGTTGATGCTAGTTGGTTTATTTGGTGGAAGATCATATGTTCAGATCCTTTATGCATATTAATACCCCTTTGATTATGAACATGAATATGATTTGTGAGTAGTTACTTTGTTCCTGAGGACATGGGAGAAGTCTTGCTATAAGTAGTCATGTGTATTTGGTATTCGTTCGATATTTTGATGAGATGTATGTTGTCTTTCCTCTAGTGGCGTTATGTGAACATCGACTACATGAAACTTCACCATTGTTTGGGCCTAGAGGAAGGCATTGTGAATTAATAAGTAGATGATGGGTTGCTAGAGTGACAGAAGCTTAAACCCTAGTTTATGAGTTGCTTTGTAAGGGGCTAATTTGGATCCATATGTTTCATGCTATGGTTAGGTTTACCTTAATACTTCTTTTGTAGTTCCGGATGCTTGCAATAGGGGTTAATCATAAGTGGGATGCTTGTCCAAGAAAGGGCAGTACCCAAGCACCGGTCCACCCACATACCAAATTATCAACGTAATGAACGCGAATCATATGAGCGTGATGAAAACTAGTTTGACGATAATTCCCACATGTCCTCGGGAGCGCTTTTCTCTATATAAGAGTTTGTCCAGGCTTGTCCTTTGCTACAAAAAGGATTGGGCCATCTTGCTGCACCTTATTTACTTTCATTACTTGTTATCCGTTAAAAATTACCTTATCACAAAACTATCTGTTACCGATAATTTCAGTGCTTGCAGAGAATACCTTACTGAAACCGCTTGTCATTTCCTTCTGCTCCTTGTTCGGTTCGACACTCTTACTTATCGAAAGGACTACGATAGATCCCCTATACTTATGGGTCATCTATATTTAGCTCCATTTTGCTATTAAATCTCCCTTAACAAACTTCCAAAGTTTCTATCCAGAGAGAAGCTTTGTGAAGTAAGTACTAGCTAGGCTTATCCAAATGATCTTATATTTTTCCAAATCTTCCATATGCTCAAATAATCACTCTTCACAAAATTTGAGCTCTATCAAAGAAACCATGTGAGCTCATCATCCAATCTTTTATTCTTGTCATATTTTCAGTTTGTGATACAACTATATTATATATTGCTTCATTATTTCTGAAAATTTACTAGGGCATGACCATACCTATGTAACTTACCCACACCAAATTTGAGCTCATTTCATTTATCCAATTTCTCTAACTAATTTTCCCAAGTTTACATCCAGAGAAGAGCATTGTGAAGGAAGTACCACTTTAGCATGTCCAAATGGTATCAATTTTATATAGTGGTTTCCTATGCCCAAATAACCCCCCTCAACCAAATTTCAGCTCAATCCATTCATTCATTTGAGCCCATCTTCAACATTCATATTTCTATCCAGTGTGGTACTTTGCAAAGCAAGTGCCACCTAGGCTCCTCCATTTGAGCTCAAATTTGTGAAGACAATCTTCTTAGTAGATAATCATCCTCATCCAAAACGCACGCCCACTGGACATGTGCATTTCCCGTACCACTAGTCAAACATTTGGCTACTAATTCATGTTTGAGCGTAGTTCGGTCTCCTCGTGAGATTCTTCTGTTATAATTTTCTTCCTAGCACCGACCTAGGGAGTGCCCAACCCACTAGACATGCATATGTCGTCTAGAACACATGGCAATGCCATGGTCACGCGGTGACCATGCGGCGGGCATGCGAGTTTACGCGCTCTAGAGTTGGGGCCCTCGGCCATCGTCCAAACCTCGACGTATCACCACCAAACCATGTATTTCTGATTAAATAGATACTTATGTACCTAGAAATGATTTTTGAAAAAAAAGAGCAAACTATAAGGCAGCTGCAGTTCAAAGTTGACCCGCTTCCTACTGAATCGACGGAAATTTGTCGTTTTCACGAGAGGTGGATCAAAACTTTTGACACCCAACCATTTGGTAAACTGTGCATTAAATATGGCATAATACTTTAGAAAAATGACTTGGTCCAATTTTTCAACAAATATATGGTAGGTCCTTCACAAAAAACTCATTTTGGGCACTCGAAAAATGGAAAATGATTTTTAGCTGAAAAGAAAATGAAAAATACCTTAGGAAACATTGTTTGCCATTTCAAGATGCACCCTTGTGCATAATATGAGATCATTTGAACAAAGTATGCCATGAATGTGGCCATAAGATTGATCATCTCGCTTTAAAGCCATGAATCTTCACACATGATAGCTCATTTCCGAGAACACTTTTTTCAAAGAATTTCCATATTACAAGTTTATTATTTTCCTGGTAACTTGCTCACATATAATGATACAATGTGAAGGTTTTCCAATTTTTTGATTTTTTTTTAATTTTTTATGCCCGTTTCAAAATGCGGTCAAAATGGCAAGCATGACCGTTCGTACCTAGTGGTTGAATCTTGGAAATTGTTTTGTGTTTCTCCGATTAAATATATATTTATGTACCTAGAAATGATTTTTGGAAAAAGAAAGAGTAAACTATGAGGCAGCTGCACTTCAAATTTTACCCGCTTTCTACTAAATCGGCGGAAATTTGTTTTTTTTCACTAGAGGTTGATCAAAGCTTTTGACACTCAACCATTTCGTCAATTTTGCACTAAATATGACCTAGTATTTTATAAAATTTATTTGGTACAATTTTGCAACAAATATATGGCAGGTTCTTCACAAAAACACTCATTTTGGGCACTCAAAAAATGGAAAATGAAGTTTCTGTCCAAAGAAAATGAAAACTTCCTTAGGCAACACTGCTTGCCATTCCAAGATGCACCCTTGTGCACAATATAGATCATTTGAACAAACTATGCCATGAACGTGGCCATAAGATTGATCATTTGGCTTGAAATCCATGAATCTCCACACATGATAGCTCATTTCTGAGAACATTTTTTAAATAATTGCCGTATTACAAGTTTATTGTTTTTTCTGGTAACTTGGTCACATATAATGACACAATGCGAAGGTTTCCCAATTTTTTGATTTTTTGAATTGTTTATGCCTGTTCCAAAATGCGGTCAAAACGTCGAGCATGACTATTCCTAGTTAGTGGTTGAATCTTGGATTTTTTTTTGTGTTTCTCTAATTAAATAGGTACTTATGTACCTCGAAATGAGTTTTGGAAAAAAGAAAGAGCAAACTATGAGGCAGCTGAAGTTCAAATTTTACCCGCTTTCTACTGAATCAGTGAAAATTTGTCTTTTTCATGAGAGGTGGATCAAAACTTTTGACACCCAACCATTTGGTCAATTTTGCATTAAATATGGCCTATTATTTTATTAAATTGATTTGGTACTATTTTGCAACAAATATATGGTAGGTCCTTCATAAAAAATTGTTTTGGGCACTCGAAACATGGAAAATGAAATTTCCGTCCAAAGAAAATGAAAACTTCCTTAGGCAACATTGTTTGCCATTCCAAGATGCAACCTTGTGCACAATATTAGATCATTTGAACAAACTATGCCATGAATGTGGCCATAAGATTGATCATTTGGCTTGAAAGCCATGAATCTTCACACATGTAGCTCATTTTGGAGTACACTTTTTTTAAATAATTGTCGTATTACAAGTTTATTATTTTTCATGGTAACTTGGTCACATGTAATGACACAATGCGAAGGTTTTCCAATTTTTTGTTTTTTATATTTTTATGCCCGTTTCAAAATGCAGTCAAAATGGTGGGCATGACCGTTCCTAGCTAGTGGTTGTATCTTGAAAAACTTTTTGTGTTCCTATGATTAAATAGATACTTATGTTCCTAGAAATAATTTTTGGAAAAAATAAAGATCAAACTATGAGGCAGCCGCGGTTCAAATTTTACCCGCTTCCCGCTGAATCGGTGGAAATTTGTCTTTTTCACGAGAGGTGGATCGAAACTTTTGACACCCAACTATTTGGTCAATTGTGCATTATATATGACCTAGTATTTTAGAAAATTGATTTGGTACAATTTTGCAACAAATATATGGTAAGTCCTTCACAAAAAACTTATTTTGGGCACTCAAAAAATGGAAAATTGTTTTTTCATGCAAAATAAAGAAAAACTCCCTTTGTCAATATTGTTTGCTAATCTAAGATGTAAACTTGCACAAAATATGATATAATTTGAACAAATATTTGATAGGTATTTCATAGAAAAACTCATTTTGAGCACTGAAAAATGGAATAATTTTTTTTGCCTTTACTCAATCACGACCAATTTATATGATCAAAAGTTCTTCAAATTGTTTGGTGCGTTCTGATTGGTCCATAGGCATATCACGCGGATCATGCATCAACCATCGTCGGATGCTTGTGGATCCAACGACAGCCCTCACCCCCTCACCCTCTCACCCAACCGTAGCCCAACTACCCAAACCCTAACTCAGATCCCCTCCTCTCTTCCCCGATCCACTCCCGCCGATCCCCTCACCCCTCCCGATCCACTCCCGCCGCCGCCACCCCCGCCCCTTGTCCCCCAGACCAGGCGCTGCAACGAAGAGAGAGGCGCCGCCATTGTTGGCTTGCTCGCTGGCGCGCATGTGCATGCTTTGATGCAAGGCGCTCCATCCTCCCGATTCCCCACCGTCTCCCACCACCGCCAACAACATCTTCGCCTCTGTCCTCCCATAGCTCACCGCCGGGCTTCCCCCTCCCCTCCCCGCAGCTCCAGAACTACCATATCTGCCACTCTCCGAACCCTCCGTCTTCGAGGTCGACTGGATCCCCCCCTCCCGCTATCCGAAGCTCGCCACGACCTGTTGCCCGTGGCTAGGGTTTTGGCTGTGGTGGTGCGTCCATCGACGGTGCGTCTCAGGCGTCTCCTCTCCGTCGGTGCTACCTCTTGAGCATGCGTTGGTTTTCCCTTGAAGAGGAAAGGGTGATGCAGCAAAGTAGCGTAAGTATTTCCCTCAGTTTTTGAGAACCAAGGTATCAATCCAGTAGGAGGCTACACTCAAAACCCTAGTATCCTCACAAACAAATAAGAACCTTGCAAGCAACACGATAAAGGGGTTGTCAATCCCTTCATGACCACTTGCAAAAGTGAGATCTGATAGAGATAATAAGATAAATATTTTTGGTATTTTTATGATATAGATTGAAAAGTAAAGATTGCAAGATAAAATAGATCGGGAACTTATATGATGGAAAATAGACCCGGGGGCCATAGCTTTCACTAGTGGCTTCTCTCAAGATAGCATAAGTATTACGGTGGGTGAACAAATTACTGTCGAGCAATTGATAGAAAAGTGCATAGTTATGAGAATATCTAGGCATGATCATGTATATAGGCATCACGTCCGCGGCATGTAGATCGAAACAATTCTCCATCTACTAATGTTACTCCACACATCGACCGCTATGCAGCATGCATCTAGAGTATTAAGTTCATAAGAATAGAGTAACACATTAGGCAAGATGACATGATGTAGAGGGATAAACTCAAGCAATATGATATAAAACCCATCTTTTTATCCTCGATGGCAACAATATAATATGTGCCTTGCTGCCCCCGCTGTCACTGGGAAAGGACACCGCAAGATTGAACCCAAAGCTAAGCACTTCTCCCATTGCAAGAAAGATCAATCTAGTAGGCCAAACCAAACTGATAATTCGAAGAGACTTGCAAAGATAACAAATCATACATAAAAGAATTCAGAGGAGATTCAAATATTGTTCATAGATAATCTTGATCATAAACCCACAATTCATCGGATCTCGACAAATACACCGCAAAAAGTATTACATCGAATAGATCTCCAAGAAGATCGAGGAGAACTTTGTATTGAGATCCAAAGAGAGATAAAAAGCCATCTAGCTAATAACTATGGACCCGAAGGTCTGAGGTAAACTACTCACACTTCATCGGAGAGGCTATGGTGTTGATGTAGAAGCCCTCCGTGATCAATTCCCCCTCCGGCGGAGCGCCGGAAAAGGCACCAAGATGGGATCTCACGGGTACAAAAGGTTGTGGCGGTGGAAATAGGGTTTCGTGGTGCTCCTGGATGTTTTCAGGGTATATGGGTATATATAGGCGAAAGAAGTCGGTCAGAAGAGCCACGAGGGGCCCATGAGGGTGGGGGCGCGCCCTCCTGCCTCGTGGCCGCCTCGTTGCTTCCTTGACGTTCACTCCAAGTCTCCTGGATGGCGTTTGTTCCAAAAATAACTCTCCCGAAGGTTTCTTTCCGTTTGATATTCCTTTTTTGAGAAACACTGAAATAGGCAAAAAAATAGCAATTTGGACTGGGCCTCCGGTTAATAGGTTAGTCCCAAAAATAATATAAAAGTGTATAATAAAGCCAATTAAACATCCAAAATAGATAATATAATAGCATGGAACAATAAAAAATTATAGATACATTGGAGACGTATCAAGCATCCCCAAGCTTAATTCCTTCTCGTCCTCGAGTTGGTAAATGATAAAAACAAAAATTTTGATGTGGAATGCTACCTAGCATAATTCTCAATGTAATTTTATTTATTGTGGCATGAATGTTTAGATCCAAAAGATTCAAGACAATAGTTTAATATTGACATAAAAATAGTAATAATTCAAGCATGCTAACCAAGCAGCTTATGTCTTATCAAAATAGCATAGCCAAAGAAAGCTTATCCCTACAAAATCATATAGTTTGGCCATGCTTCATTTTCGTCCCACAAAAATGCTCCTATCATGCACAACCCCGGTTTCAGCCAAGCAATTGGTTCATACTTTTTAATGCTCTTAGCCTTTTCAACCCTCACGCAATACATGAGTGTAAGCCATGGACATACCACTATGGGTGTAGTAGAGTATGATGATAGGGATTATGTGATAAAAAAAGGAGGAATTCTCACATTGACGCGACTAATAAACGGGCTATGGGGATGCCCATCAGTTGATGTCAATACGAGGAGTAGGGATTGCCATGCAACGGATGCACTAGAGCTATACATGTATGAAAGCTCATAAAAAAGAAACTAAGTGGGTGTGGTCCAACTTTCCTGCTCACGAAGACCTAGGGCATTTTGAGGAAGCCCATCATTGGAATATACAATCCAAGTTCTATAATGACAAAATCCCACCACTACAAAAAAAGACACATCCGTGACATTTTGGGCCGAACGAATTTTTTTTCTGTCATACATATGACACTTCTATGACGATAATTGTGACAAAACCCGGTATCATCATAGATGTGGTGGGCTCCTACTTCTATGACAAAAAATCATGACAGAAAATGGGCTTTTCGTCCTGTGCGGGCCGGAGACGCAACTGCATGACATTCTTTGGGCCGTCCATGACGGAAAAAACCATGGTAGAAGCGAGGGCGAGGAAAATTTCGGGGATTTCCCGGTTACGGTGGGAGGTCGAGGGCCGAGCGATCTGCATTTCTCTCGTACACGTACGCACGTGTGTGCGAGGCGTTGGCTCTAACTGAACCCGAGCGAGGCGTTGGGCTCTATCTGAACCCGAGCGATTGCACTGCAGGCTACGCGTTATTGAACCCGAGCGATCGATCGATGGCTGTTAACTGAACCCGATCGAGCGATTTCTTGGCTACTGCTGCTAACTGAAGCCGATTGATTGGATGAATAGTGAGCGTTGCGGGCGGGGGGGGGGGGGTTGGATGAACAGTGAGCGGTGGCATTGCCTCTGGATGAACATGACCCCGTGGTGTGGAGGGCTGGATGAACAGTAGAAGGTGGAGGGGTGCCCGTGGAGGGGTGGTTGAACATGACCCCGTGGTGTGGTGGAGGGCTGGATGAACAGTAGATGGTGGAGGGGTGCCCGTGGAGGGGTGGTTGAACAGTAGCCGGTGCAATAGCGCGCGGTAGAGGCTGGATGAATAGGAGCCCGTGGAGGCTGGAGGAGGTCGACGGTAGCCCGTGGAGGCTGGAGCAGGTCAACGGTGGAGATGAACAATATCCCGTGGAGTCCCGTTTTGTGGTACGCCACACCCCTCCCGATGAACAGGACCCCCGTTTCGACCGTAGCGCTCCAACACAAGTCCGTTTCGTCTTTTTGCGGTACGCCACACCCCTCCCGATCAACAGGACCCCCGTTTTGACCGTAGGAGGTCCGTTTCCTCCGTTTTGCGGTACGCCACACCCCTCCCGATCAACAGGTCCACCGTTTCGACCGTAGGAGGTCCGTTTCCTCCGTTTTGCGGTATGCCACACCCCTCTCGATCAACAGGACCCCGTTCCGAACGTAGGAGGTCCATTTCCTCCGTTCTGTGGTACGCCAGGCCTTGTTTCCATCGTCGGGCCGTATTTTATTTCTGGCACCCTGGCCACTGTACGTACGTGTACATGCTACATGCGCGCCTCTACTACGACACATGCGTGACTCTACTACAACACGTGCTCGCCTCTACTACGACACGTGCGCGCCTCTACATCGACCAGTATATATGTACGTACACGTTCGCGACCAGAATGGCAATGCTACGTACGCTTCGACCAGGTGGGTCCCGATTGTCATGCACTTCCTTGCATGCGAAGATGTAGCTGGTGGGTCCCAGGAGTCAGGGGGAAACGTTTTTTTCGCGAAGACGCACTTAATGCCCCACCTCTTTGCCGTCCGCTAGCGGACGACAAAGAGCAAAAAAGCGGGCGACAAAGGGGGGCGAACGGCAAAGATTTAACTCATCTAATGGCGGCCGCGCCCCACACCGCCCCTCTCTCTTTGTTTCTCTCCCTCTTCACACGCGCGCCGCCGCCCCCCCACTCTCCGCCGCCCCGTCGCCCCACCACTCTCCGCCGCCCCCTCCACTCTCCGCCGCCCCGTCGCTCCACCACCCACCGCCCCACCGCCCCCGCTCCGGTGCCACCGCGGCCCCATCTCCCCCGCTGCCCTGCTGTCTCGGCGCCACCGCACACCGCCCCCCGCCCCCCCCCCGCGCCCCACCGCCCCGGCTCCGCCCCCCGCGCCCAACCACCCGGCGCCCCACCGCCCCCGCCCCGTCGCCCCCGCCGCTCCCGCCGCCCTGCCGTCTCGGCGCCGCCGCGCCCCGGCCCCACGGTGCCCCGCCCCCGCGCGCCCCACCGCCCCGGCCCCGGCCCCGTCGCCACTTCCGCCCGGCACCGTCGCCCCAGGCCGCCCCGCCCCCCTCCTCCACCGGCCACCTCCTCCACCGGCCCTGCCCCAGGTGAGCTCTACCTCCTCTTTTTTTTCTGTTTTTTTAGTTTCAGGTTTATGTTTAGTTTAGATTTAGTTTTAGTTTTAGGTTTAGTTTTAGGTTTAGTTTTAGTTTAGTTTTAGGTTTAGATTTAGTTTTTTCCTTTTTTCTGTTTTTTAGTTTTAGGTTTATGTTTAGTTTATATTTTGTTTTAGTTTTAGTTTTAGTTTTAGTTTTAGGTTTAGGTTTAGGTTTAGGAAAGAAGAAGAAGAAAAAAAGAGGAGAGGAGGAGAAGAAGAAGAGGAAAAAGGAAAGGAAGAAGAAGAAGAGGAGGAGGAGAAGAAAAAAGAATAAGAGGAAGAAGAAGAAGAAAAAAGAGGAGAGGAGGAGAAGAAGAAGAGGAAAAAGGAAAGGAGGAGGAAGAAGAAGAAGAAGAAGAAGGCAAAAAAGGAAGAAAAGGAAGAAAAGGAAGAAGAGGAAGAAGAAGAAAAGGAAAAAAGAGGAAAAAAACCCGACCCGACACGGCACCCCGACCCCGACCCGGCACCCCGACACGACACCCCGACCCCGAGACCTCGACCCCGACCCCGACACCCCGACCCCGACCCCGACCCTGACACCTCGACCCCGAGCCTGACCCGATCGACACCCCGACCACGACACCGACATGGCACCCCGACCCCGACCCGGCACCCCGACCTGACACCCCGACCCCGAGACCGACCCCGACCCCGACACCCCGACCCGAGGTTGACCCGACACCCCGACCCCGACCCGACAACTGACCCGACACCCCGACCCCGACCCCGAGACCCCGACTCCGACCCCGACACCCCGACCCCGACACCCCGACCCGGAGCCTGACCCGATCGACACCCCGACCGCGACACCGACACGGCACCCCGACCCCGACCCGGCACCCCGACCTAACACCCCGACCCCGAGACCGACCCCGACCCCGACACCCCGACCCCGAGGTTGACCCGACACCCCGACCCCGACCCCGACAACTGACCCGACACCCCGACCAAGACAACTGACCCCCCTGACCCCGACACCCCGACGCCGACCCCGAGACCCCGACCCCGACCCCGACACCCCGACCCCGACACCCCGACCCGGAGCCTGACCCGATCGACACCCCAACCGCGACACCGACACGGCACCCCGACCCCGACCCGGCACCCCGACCTGACACCCCGACCCCGAGACCGACCCCGACCCCGACACCCCGACCCCGAGCCTGACCCGACACCCCGACCTCGAGCCTGACCTGACCCGACACCCCGACCCCGACACCCCGACCCCGACACGACACCCCGACCCCGAGACCCCGACCCCGACACCCCGACCCCGAGCCTGACCCGATCGACACCCCGACCGCGATACCGACACGGCACCCCGACCCCGACCCGGCACCCCGACCTGACACCCCGACCCCGAGACCGACCCCGACCCCAACACCCCGACCCCGAGCCTGACCCGACACCCCGACCCCGAGCCTAACCTGACCCGACACCCCGACCCCGACAACCGACCCCCTGACCCCGACACCCCGACCCCGACATGACACCCCGACCCCCCGACCCCGAAATAGCACCCCGACCCCGACATGGCACCCCGACACCGACACGACACCCCGAACCCCCGACCCCGAAACAACACCCGATCCGACGCATATGCTTTGCTCCGGATCCGACGCATAAATTTCGTCAGTGCCTATTAGAGTGTAGGTTGCATGGACGTAATAAAATTGACAAAGTAGATCAACTGATGAATATATACATGGTGAATTATATATATAATTGTTGTGTGTCTAGTGATGATGATGATGATTATAGTGATGATAGTGATGATGATGATTATAGTGAGCCCATCATTGATTATAGTGATGTTGATGATTATGCATTTATTGATGATACTGATCGAGATTATTAGTAGTGTCAGGTATTCAATTTTTTTATGTTGTACTTGATGATGATACACTTAAGTGATATACATATTATTATTCATGTCGGTACTTTATTTATGTTGTACTAATTTTGTTTATTCTTTGTCGTGGCAGGTGTTGAAAGATGGTGGGCGCTGGTCGGGAGCGCGTCGAGGCCCCTTCTTCGTCGGCGCATGTTGCGAGGTCTTCCATTGCACACGCACCTCTCCGGTGAGCGTTGGTGGACTGTATGTCGACACCACCGGGCCCTTCTTCATCGACTGCGGTGCCCCGCAGGGGACGAGGTAAGAAGAAGAGAGGAGGTGGAGCACGTGGTCGCGAGAGAGGAGGTAGGGTGACTCTTATGGCGCCTTCCTCGCCGCCACCCCTAGCTGTTTCACCCAAGCACGTGACTGCTAGGGTGGACTCGTCCGAGGAGGAGGCTACACGGACTCCGGTCCACGAGCCTCCGCTCCACGGGTCTTCGGCCCACGAGCCTCGGGTCGATGGGCCTTCGGCCCACGAGCCTCCGGTCGATGGGCCTTTGGCCCACAAGAGTTGGGCCCACGAGACCCCGGAGGAGCACACGTCTGGCTGGGGTACCTGGTCGGGTCAGCCTGAGGAGCCGAGTGGCCATGCTGATGATGACGGGGAGCCGACTGATATTGAGGAGGAGGGGGCAACTTCTACCAGCGTGGTGCTACACGGCTCCCGTCCGTGCCGGCGACCCGCGAGCAGAGGTGGTTGATTTTCCCTGATGGGGAGAGGTAAGTGCATTTAATCTTTTGTACCTTCTGCATTCACGTTTCTTCAAATAACTAATGCGTTGGCCTTGTCATGCTGCAGGGGTTGGGACCACCATGAAAGTGTCCGCCGGCCCAACTCCGTCCTTGGAGTTCTGATTCGGCAAAACTTCCCGGGGTTTGTCACGTTGCCTGGTGAGGGTCGGTGTCGGTGTCAAAACCGGCGATCTCGGGTAGGGGGTCCCGAACTGTGCGTCTAGGCGGATGGTAACAGGAGACAAGGGACACGATGTCTTTACCCAGGTTCGGGCCCTCTCGGTGGAGGTAAAACCCTACTCCTGCTTGATTAATATAGATAGTATGGGTATTACAAGAGTTGATCTACCACAAGATCAGAGAGGCTAAACCCTATAAGCTAGCCTATGGTATGATTGTTGTTCGTCCTACGGACTAAAACTCTCCGGTTTATATAGACACCGGAGAGGGCTAGGGTTACACAGAGTCGGTTACAATGGGAGGAGATCTTCATATCGTATCGCCAAGCTTGCCTTCCACGCCAAGGAAAGTCCCATCCGGACACGGGACGGAGTCTTCAATCTTGTATCTTCATAGTCCGGGAGTCCGGCCATCCGGACACCCCCTAAAACAGGACTCCCTCAGTCGGCTTCCAGAGGTTGGATTGAGTTGGGAGCACTACTTGGCTGCCCCGGCCCTGCCGGGTGAGATTATCGACGATGTCTTGTGCAAGACGAGGGCAGACGTGGTGATCAGAAAGTTTTGGGTAATTTCTCCTTTACACAATTAAAAATCTTGAACTAGCTAGTTATTAATTGTACTAATCAATATTGTCTCATTTGATTGCAAACATTCTATGGGTGTGAGGAGGGATACGAGGAGGAGGCGGCAGATGTTACCGACAAGGAGTGCAAGCGCCTACTTCAGAACTTACGGCGTGAGGTTCGGGTGCAGGCTGTTCGAGACTACTACGCCGGGCGTGGTATGAAGAAGCCCAAGCAGGAGTGCCGCTATAAGTTCTTGAGTAAGGAGCAGTACATGAAGGTAATTCTTAAGGCCTTGTACTTACTTCCTTCATTTAGTAATTCATAGTCGTAGCGCTCAAGTTTCTATTTGCTAACTTAGGCCCCTCCGAGATGGTGTGCAGATCGGATGGATTGTTTGGAGGTGTTGGTCAATGCGTGGTGCTCAAAACAATGGCGGGCCTCCCACAACGAGGCCAAGGACAAACGTGCCCAAATGGAAGGTGTGCCACACCACCAAAGCAGCTCCAACTTATTTCAGTACGGGCGGAACTGGGTATGTGGTTTGCTTCATGATTCATCCAATTCATTCATCATGCTAGCTTTAGCCCTTTAATTACTAATTTACTTTGTTTCTCTCTTTCAGGAACGCTACAATAAGGCGGATAAGGTGCCAGAGGTGTACGACCTGTATGCCATGGCCCACACTGGCTCTTACAAGAAAGTCAAGGCATTCTCTGCGTCTGACCTCGATGATCCAAAGAACTTCACCAACATCTCCGCCCACGACAAGCTCATGCAATATAGAGATCAGGGGAAGGTGAGGAAAGTGGAGGACTTTAACCCGAGCCAGGGTCCCATTGATACAGAGCTGCTGATGATATCTGGTGGCGGGAGGTCCCATGGCTCCATAGCCATGGGAGATGGACTTATCCATTGTCCTAGCACTCTCCCGGAGATCAAGGCGCGCCAGTCGAGCTCCGCTCCTGAGATAAGGCCTCATGAACGGCCAGTCCAACTCGCCTTCAAGGTTAGTTATAAGTACTCAACTATCTTTCTCCATTACATTGTGTGCGCTTCCATCAATGATTACAAATGGTCATGTGAGTGGTGTTGCAGGCTGCTATACAGAGTGAGAGAGATAGAACGGAGAAACTTCTGGCGGAGGCGGCGGAGAGGCAGCAGGAGTTGGAGGAGAGGATGACAAAGATGTTGGAGGAGGAGAGGGCATGGAATGACATGCATGCAAGGGCCATGTACGAGCTCCTTATGGTAAGTGTCTTCTACAGATTACTTGCTAGTCTTAACATTTGAGTCTCATTACTAACTAGTATGACTCTGTTGTGAAAACCAAATGTGCAGTCTGTGTGCGAGAAGTCCGGTCAGACCGCTCCGCCGATGCCAGTGATTACTCCTGGGAGCACGGTGAGTTTAATTAGAATGGACATTACTTGCTAGTCTTAACATTTGAGTGTCATAATGCTAACGAGACATTGGAAATGATCTTTGGTGCAGCTTAACTCCAGAAATGCATCGCACGATCCTTCTCCAGCTACCGGCACGAGCCAGCCCGCCCGTACACCTCCCTTATCACGGTAAGTTTCTCTAGTGTTTTGCTTAACAAATGCATAAAGATCTAGACTTAGCTTTATTTCCTCCAATATGCTTACCATAATGACCTAGAGTTAGCTTCTTTTCCTCCAAAATGACTTAATATGCTTACTGACCTCATAAACCATCCATTCTACCTAAGTTAGCTCTAAAACGATATGTACTTAGGTTACTTATGTCAAAAATTGCATAATTAGCTTAGTTAGCTCATAAACGATCCATTTTACCTAAGTTAGCTCTAAAATAACTCATTTTACCTTAGTTAGCTTACAAGTGATCCAATTTATCCAAGTTAGCTCTAAACTGACCCATTTTACGTAGATTAGCTCCTAAATGATCCATTTTACGTACGTTAGCTTTAAAATGACCCATTTCACCTAGGTTAGCTCCAAAATGACCCATTTCGCCTAGGTTAGCTCCAAAATGACCCATTTCACCTAGATTTGCTCCTAAACAATCCATTTCACCTAAGTTAGCTAAAAACGATCCATTTCATCTAAAATAGCTCTTAAATGATCCATTTCACCTAAGTTAGCTCAAAAACGATACATTTCACCTTAGTTAGCTCAAAAACGTGGCATTTCACCTTAGTTAGGTCATAAACGACTCATTTCAACTATGTTAGCTCATAAAAGCTCATAAATGATCCATTTCACCTAATTTAGCTAAAAAACGATCCATTTCACCTTAGTTAGCTCAAAAACGTGGCATTTCACCTTAGTTAGGTCATAAACGACCCGTTTCAACTAAGTTAGCTCATAAAAGCTCATAAATGATCCATTTCACCTAAGTTAGCTAAAAAACGATCCATTTCACCTTACTTAGCTCAAAAACGTGGCATTTCACCTTAGTTAGCTCATAAACGACCCGTTTCAATTAAGTTAGCTCATAAAAGCTCATAAATGATCCATTTCACCTAAGTTAGCTCAAAAACGATTCATTTCACCTTAGCTAAAAAATGTGGCATTTCACCTTAGTTAGCTCATAAACAACCCATTTCAACTAAGTTAGCTCATAAAAGCTCATAAATGATCCATTTCACCTAAGTTAGCTCAAAAACAATCCATTTCACCTTACTTGGCTAAAAAACGTGGCATTTCACCTTAGTTAGCTCATAAACGACCCGTTTCAACTAAGTTAGCTCATAAAAGCTCATAAATGATCCATTTCACCTAAGTTAGCTAAAAAACGATCCATTTCACCTTACTTAGCTCAAAAACAATGCCCTTCACCTTAGTTAGCTCATAAATGACCCATTTCAACTAAGTTAGCTCATAAATGATCCATTTCAACTAAGTTAGCTCATAAACAACCCATTTCAACTTCGTTAGCTCATATATGATCCATTTCACCTAAGTTAGCTCATAAATGACATATACTTCTTGTTCTAGTCTTCTTCTTGTTCTAGTCACCTATTTCTAACTTTCTTATTTACCATTTTGCAGATTTCATTCACTTCATGGAAGCTAGCTTGCTATGATGGAGTGGTTGCTTTTCCTTTGATGAAACTTTGCATTGTATCTAGCTTGCTATGATGGAACTTGCTATCTTGATGAAACTTTGCATTGTAATATGTATATGGATGGAACAATGTGTATGGATGGAACTTGCTTATGTATGAACAATGTGTATGGATGAAACTGATGTGGTATGTGATATGAAAGTTATGTGCTGGATATGTGATATGGACTAAATATATCTATATATGTCATATATATTTGCTGTGAAATTTTTGGATTAAAAAATAGAAAAAAGAGACAATATGCAGGCTCTTTGTCGTCTGCCACTGACGGCAAAGGTATCTTTGCCATCAGCAGCGGACGGCAAAGAGGCCACGTGGCAGGCAACTGTTGTTCCTGGGAGGCTGACCAATTTGGTCAGTTTGCCTGCGGACGGCAAAGGCTTTGCCGTCCGCAGCGGACAACAAAGGCCTGCCGTTAACCACCTAACGGAGTAATAGCACATTTATTGCCGTCTGCCTTCTTTGCCGTCCGCTGCTGATGGGAAAGGACCTTTTGCCGTCAGCTGCCGGAAGCAGACGGCAACGTAGCTCTTAGCCGTCCCCTACTTTGCCGTCCCCTTTTGCCGTCCGCGACAGACGGCAAAGGTCTTTGCCATCCGCCATCCATGCCTTTGCCGTCCACCGTGGCTGATGGCAAAGCAGCTGATTCCTGTAGTGAGTGGATGCCCATGCGGAGAGGAGTACGAGGGTTCACTGGTTCGGCTGTGCTGCCGTCGCCGCAGAATAACATGGGGTGTGGGTGAGTGGAGTGGAGGGATGGCCTGGCCAGTGGTGGGAGTAGTATGGGGGCGGTGAGGCCTTTGCGGCAGCACAGCTGGCCACGGGAGGCAGGAGCAGGCGGCACGACCGGCGCTGCTTTGGGCAGCTAGAGCAAGAAGACCAGAGGTTGAAGAAGCACTACGGCCGTTGGATGGACATCGTACGGTCAGTCGAGCTAGAATCGTGCATATTGACTAAGTTGACAAAGCCCTTCGTCCCCATTAACTTAGTAGGCCCACTATACTGGGTCCCAGCTAGCAGGGGGAGTATTCATTTTTTTGTGCGTAATAAGGAGGCACTTCCTTGCGTGCGAAGATATAGCTGGTGGGTCCGAGCTGTCAACGGCGGTAACGTTTTTTTTGTGAAATGCAGAGGCCCTTTCGGTGGGTCCCAGATGTCAGGTGGAGGAATCATTATTTTGCATGTAATAAGGAGGCATTTCCTTGCGTGCGGCCGTGGACCCAGCTGTCAGCGTCTCCACATACAATCCACTTCAGATGCATGTCGGTCGTTGACCATGTTGACCACGCCACGTCGAGAGCACCAGGGCGGTGGACGACGGCGAGGCCTAGGAAGGGAACGACACGGAGGCAGGGAAGACTCGGCAGTTGTTTCCCACGCGGAGGGGAGTACGACTGTACGAGGGTTTATTGGTTCGTCTGCCGTCGTTGGAGAATAACAGCAGGTGGGGGACTATGGGTGAGTAGAGGGATGGCTAGGCCAGCGATGGGAGTACGGTCGGGCGGTGAGGCCTGCGCAGTAGCACAGCCAGCCGCGGGGAGGAGGGAGCAGGCAGTCCCGCCCGCGCTTGTTTGAGCGGCTGGAGCAGGAAGAGCAGATATTGAAGAAGCACGACGGCCGTTGGATGGACATCCAACAGTATACAGGCCATCTATGGAAAGCCTCAAATCTGTGGAAAACAGCATACATCCCATCTGCCATTATTTCAAATAATTTACAGCCCATTTCCTAATTCTTACGGGGTTTTTTGGAGCCCATATTCTTTTTGTTAGCATTACAGCCCATATTATGGCCACGGTTAAAAAATTATACGAAATTTTGCATATGTCGGTGCGGTCTGAATTGTTTTTAATCCCGAAATTTTGAGTCACATTCAGACTTATTTTAAAAATAAATGTATATCAATATAAGATCCAATAAATTGTCGACGCATAAAAATCAATGCAATTTAAAATCTCGAAATGAAAAAAAGATATTTGAAACTAATTGCCGGTTTGATGTGTTTTAAAAATGTACAACCCATTTCTCATTACTGATAGGCCATTTTCTCGGCCAGCCGCCGAATGAAGCTCTCCTCGTCTTGAAAGATTTGCAGCCCGACAGGCCTGATAAAGCGACTTACTTGACAAATCACAAAAAAACTGGGCTAGCCATTTTCAGAAAGAAAAAAAACTACTGGGCTGGTCTGTGGTAAACATAAAAGAAAATGTTGTCTAGACAGGCCAGAGTATCCCGCACAGCCCAGTTGACACCCTGCTTCTATCTCAAAAACAAATTAGATAAATGCCACTCCAATTATGGCGATTCATAAAAATGCCACTGCAATTTCCAAACTTTGAAAAATGCCACTGCAGTTTTTGCAAACTTTGAAAAATGCCACTGTAGTTTGCAAACTTTGAAAAACGCCACTCCAGACTTCAAAAAATGCCACTAGAAATGGCATGAAATGGCATTTTTCAAAGTTTGGAAATTGCAGTGGCATTTCTCGGATACACTAGATTTGGCGTGGCATTTATCAAATTAACCCAAAAAAAATTAACTGGGCAAGCTGCTGGGTCCCTAGTGTCAGCCGCTCGTTGTGCAATTCTCTCATTTATTGACTATGTTGACAATGGCATGGGACCCAGATGTCAGAAATCCACTAGGAGGAGCCATTTTTTTATTGGCTTGAAATAAGGAGGCACTTGCTTGCGTACTGCCTGACCTTGGCGGGTCACTGCTGTCATCCTCTCCACGTACAATCATCTCCTGATTGTGTACGCGTCAACTTGCTAGGCCCACAAGTCAGCCTCTAAATCTATGGAGGACAAATACAACCCATTTAAAAAAATAACAGCCCATTCCATACGTCCAAACGGAAAGTTCAACATTCAGAGCAAAGTAACAGGTCTGATCCACATATAGAGTACTGAACTTCCACGTTGACAACCATCATAGCCAAGTTAACTATCTACTCCCACTAATACTCTAGTAGCATACAAGTACTAACTTACTCTTAGCTAACTAGACGATGCCGGCACCAGCGTCCTGCGCCTTGCCTCGGACTTGCAATAGGTGCGATAGGGCGCGTTGCTCACGCGCGTTGGCGCTTTCCATGCCGGCATGGTCCACCGAAGCTTCAGCTTCCAAGCAGGAAACCCACTTGACGAGCTGGTAGTAAAAATCGACGTCGCGAACGCGTGCGTGCCCGACAGCCTCCAGGGCTATTTGCCGGGCGCCGGCATCCACATAGTCGGCCCAGTTGCGGGCGCTCTGCTCATGACTCAGAGCATCGGAGCGCTGCTGCTCCATGTCCCGCTGGCGGCGCAAATCAGCGATACGCTGCTCCTCCGCCAGGCGGTTGCGCTCCAACAACTCCTGCTCCTCCGCCATGCGGTCGCGCTCCAACAACTCCTCGATCTCCGCATTGCCATCTAAAGACAGATAGAATGCCTCCTCCCTCCGTCCTGCCTTCCGGTGAAAAACCGAACACTAGTTCCGGCGGTGACCGCCTCCGGCGTCGCCTACTGCGAACGGGCGGGGGCATGGCAGACGTGGCGAGCGACGTCGGGCCGGTGGGGGCTTATGAGGATATGGCGAGTTGGGTCATGGTGGCACCGGAGAAGGCCGGGAAACAATACTTATAGGGGGAAGGTAGCGCGACGGTCATCAGAATTCAATGCATAATGGCTTAGCGCGCCAGCTTGCCGTGGAAAACTAGAGAGATTGAAATTATGACTATGCCGTCCCATCCCGTCTGGGTCGCACGCCGGCATTGCGGTCAAACGAGTGCACTCGAATCATCTCGTTCCTTGTGAATAATGATTCCACGGATTTAAAAATCCTGCAACAATTAAAGCGTATCTTTTTTCGCATCAGTTAGCTACCTTAATATGGCCGGCTGCATGCAGGCACTCAGAATCGCTCGCAGGTAGTACGCGAAGCAGCATGTAACGAGTGGCAGCCGAGGGCATGCATGCAGCCACTTAAATCACTGGAATTAATTAGGCTTAAACTTCTGCATGCCGTTAATTATTGCCATGCCTTGGTCTTGCTACTTTGCTCACGGGACTAATAAACCCGGACGGAGGGAGTACCTTGGTTGGTGAGAGGTTTTAATTAAGCCCTGCAAACCGGAAAGGAGGTACTAGTACATGCGTGATCCGCTATTTATTCGTGTAGGATCGAGTAGGTCATTTCTTGAATTGAGCCCTGCAAAACGGAAATGAGGTAGTACATGCGTGATCCGCTATTTATCCGTGTGGGATCGATTGTGTAGCTTGTCAGTTTCTTCAGAGGTAGGCATTTTTATCCGTGTAGGATCGATAGTGTAGCTTGTCAGTTTCTTCAGAGGTAGGCATTTTTATTCAAAAAACTGCCACTTCGCATCTTGCATCGCAAATAAAACTGTCAGGAGCGCATTTGTAGGCTAGCTAGTGATCGATCAGTAATTTGTAAACACTGAGCGAACAGAAATAAGTAACTGTTAATGCATCTCAATGATTCACAGATCATATACAAATATGTAGCTCCAAAAGCAAACATCAGCCACTTTGGATCTTGCGTCGCAACTAAAACTAACTAGTAGGATTCCCATACATAAGATCAACATGTTAATGCATCTCAATGATTCATAGATCATATAAAAATATGTAGCTCCAAAAGCAAAGATCTAGAAAAACATATGTTCTTCCTACTAACTTGGATGCTTCTCTTAGACAAGATTCAGTACAGACTGAAAGAAAAATTTGTTTGTGAAGTCTACAATTCCTCTTGCAAACGTAAGTGGTTTCACCAACAGCTGGAACCATGAGAATGAACCACACATGATGGAGGAACATCCACTGCAATATGATTTGGTCTTCTCTCGATCACACCGCGAGACTATTTTCGGAATACAAACTTTAACTTAGGCAAAATGATGCCCATTGTATAATCAGAGCAAAGCAATGAAGCCCCTAGTGTTGGCCAGTAAAGCTACAATACTACTTTTCTGCAATCCATGAAGTGACTATCCAATCTTTGTGTCCATTTTGAAATGGCACTGTATGCAGTGACTATACTATTCTCTTGTGCAGTTCAACCAAAATTGCGGCCACTTTGTTTGTTTGCCAAATAGCAACGGGCAGACATCTCTGTCTGCACAAATATGAAGCAACTAGTAAATATAAGCATTCCAATTTCTTAATGGGAAAGGGTAGCAAGACTATTTCTAACCACCTGTTTGAAGGAATAAATAAAGCAACAGCGGCTGATGTCAGGAAGTGATACGTCTCCGTCGTATCTATAATTTCTGATTGTTCCATGCCAATATTATTCAACTTTTATATACTTTTGGCAACTTTTTACACTATTTTTTGGGACTAACATATTGATCCAGTGCCCAGTGCCAGTTCCTGTCTGTTGCATGTTTTTTGTTTCGCAGAAACCCAATATCAAACAGAGTCCAAATGGGATAAACGGGCGGAGATTTTTTTGGAATATTTATGATTTTTGGGAAGTAAAATCAATGCGAAATGGTGTCCGGGGTGGCCACGAGACAGGGGGTGCGCCCTCCCCCCTGGGCGCGGCCTAGGCTCTTGTGGGCCACCCGTAAGGCGGTTGACGCTATTCTTTTGGCGCAAGAAAGCTAATTTTATAAGAAAGATCTGGGCGAAAGATTTACCCCAATCAGAGTTACAGATCTCTAGATATAAAGGAAACGTTGAAGGGAAAGCAGAAACAGAGAGATAGATCCAATCTCGGAGGGGCTCTCGCCCCTACCAAGCCACGGGAGCCAAGGACCAGAGGGGAAACCCTTCTCCCATCTAGGGAGAAGGTCAAGGAAGAAGAAGAAGAAGGGGGGCTCTCTCCCCCTTGCTTCCGGTGGCGCCGGAACGCCGCTGGAGGCCATCATCATCACCGCAATCTTCACCAACACCGCCGTCATCTTCACCAACATCTCCATCACCTTCCCCCTCTATCTACAGCGGTCCACTCTCCCGCAACCCACTGTACCCTCTACTTGAACATGGTTCTTTATTCTTCATATTATTATCCAATTATGTGTTGCCATCCTATGATGTCTGAGTAGATTTTCGTTGTCCTATTGGTGGTTGATGAATTGCTATGATTGATTTAATTTGCTTGTGGTTATGTTGCTGTCCTTTGGTGCCCATCATATGAGTGCGCGCGTAGATCACACCTTAGGGTTAGTTGTATGTCGATAGGACTATGTATTGGAGGGCTAGAGTGACAGAAGCTTCAACCTAGCATAGAAATTGATGCATACGGGATTGAAGGGGGACCAATATATCTTAATGCTATGGTTGGGTTTTACCTTAATGAATGTTAGTAGTTGTGAATGCTTGCTAATAATTCCAATCATAAGTGCATAGAATTCCAAGTCAGTGATGACATGCTAGCAGTGGCCCCTCCCATATAAAACTTGCTATCTGTCTAGTAACGTAGTCAATTACTTAGGGATAGTTCCGCAACTCCTACCACCACTTCTCCACACTCGCTATATTTACTTTATTGCATATTTATCTAAACAGCACCTACTTTTATTTACGTGTTCTTTACTTTCTTGCAAACTTATCCAACAACACCTTCAAAGTACTTCTAGTTTCATACTTGTTCTAGGTAAAGCAAATGTCAAGCGTGCGTAGAGTCGTATCTGTGGCTGATAGGACTTGAGAGAGTATTTGTTCTACCTTTAGCTCCTTGTGGGTTCAACACTCTTACTTATCGAAAGAGGCTACAACTATCCCGTATACTTGTGGGTCATCAAGACCTTTTTTTGGCGCCGTTGCCGGGGACTCATAGCGTGGGGTGAATATTCTCGTGTGTGCTTGTTTGCTTTATCACTAAGTAATTTTTATTTGCTGTTCTTAGTTGTTCTCTATCTTTAGTTATGGATATGGAACGCAAAATACCAAGATGTACTTGCTACTCAGGTAGATGGGGTAACTCCTAAAAACCCCGATTCTCATTACGTGAAAGATATTATGTACTACTTTGATAATCCTGAGAAAACCGCATTCAACTTTATAATGGGAGACACGTTGGATCAACGTGAATACTTTAGGGATTATCGCTCAACACAAAAATGGAAACTATTATGGGATCAATTTACTATGTTGCGTTGGTATGCCTAGAATCTATGCTTGATTTATGATATTACTTGTTGCTCTAGGATGAAGGCTCCACACCTTCCCTTTTCATGCAAATTTAAAGATAATGAAACCTTAGCTTCTTATGCTAATGGTATATATGATTACTATGATGTGGAAAAAATTGAAGAATTTGTTGCGTTTAAGGCTGCTTATGAAATTGAAGCTTTGTTTGAAAAGTATGAAGCTTTTGATGATGATGGTTATAGGCTTGAAAATCTTGCTATACTTAGATATTGCTATGAAAATTATGAATACAATTATCATATTAATGCTTTTATGAAGAAAGTCTCCGCTGTCCAAGAAGAGACTAATATTTTGTAGGAAGCTATGGATGAAGAAATTGATGAAACTGTGAGCTCATTGGATGAAAAGGATGAGGAGGAGAGCGAAGAATAGAAGGAGGAAGAGCGGATTAGCTACCCGTGCCCACCTTCTAATGAGAGTAACCCTCCAACTCATACATTATTTAATTCCCCTTCGTGCTTACCGAAGGATGATCGCTATGATGATTGCTATGATCCCTTGAATTTGTTTGAAATATCCCTTTTTGATGATACTTGCTATGCTTGTGGCCAAGATGCCAATATGAATTATGCTTATGGAGATGAACTTGCTATAGTTCCTTATGTTAAACATGAAATTGTTGCTATTGCACCCACGCATGATAGTCCTTTATCTTTTTGAATTCTCCCTACTACACTTTATCAGAGAAGTTTGTGCTTATTAAGGATTATATTGATGGGTTGCCTTTTACCATTGCACATGATGATTTTGATAGATATAATAGGCATGTGCTTGCTGCTCCTACTTGCAATTATTATGAGAGAGGAACTATATCTCCACCTCTCTATGTTTCCCATACGATAGAATTGCAAGAAACTGTTTATACTATGCATTGGCCTTTACTTAGTTTGCATGAATTGTTCTTTTATGACATGCCGATGCATAGGAAGAGAGTTAGACTTCGTTGTTGCTTGATATATGTTACTTTGTGCTCACTATTAAATTACAAATAATTGTTAATTAAAATTGGCTTTGATATACCTTAGGATCCAGGTGGATTCATTACTTGAGCACTATATGCCTAGCTTAATGGCTTTCAAGAAAGCGCTGCCAGGGAGACAACCCGGAAGTTTTAGAGAGTCATTTATTTCTGTTGAGTGCTTTCATATAGTCTAAAAACAAAAAAAATAAAGAGGGGAACCTAAAAACTTTTCAAAAAGGAAAGTGAAAGTGAGAAAGACAAGCATTGTTGAAGTGGGAGCTAGCCTTGAACTTTGTTCATGCTCATGGAAACTTTGCAAATCTTAATTACAGAAACTTTTCATCAAAAATAATTACCCCCTTGTACAATTCCATTGTATTATAAAAATATTGTGCGAAGGTTTGCCTTTAGGATGTTTACAGTGCTTGTTGGTTTGTACGGTGCATGACAGAAACTTTGGCTGTAGTGCATGATTTTACATTTTTATCAGGAACGTCAATTGGTTCTTATTCCTTTTGCACTGTCTTTCTATACAACTTGTTTATTTTTCTAATTTTGGTAGAATTTTTGGGGTACTAGAAGTATGGTGGATGTTCAGATTGCTACAGACTGTTCCGTTTTTGACAGATTCTGTTTTTGATGCATAGTTTGCTTGTTTTGATGAATCTATCAATTTATATCAGTGGATTAAGCCATGAAAAAGCTATACTACAGTAGACACAATGCAAAAACAAAATATGAATTGGTTTGCAATGGTACTTAGAGTGGTGATTTGCTTTATTATACTAACGGATCTTACCGGGTTTTCTGTGGAAGTTTTGTGTGGATGTAGTGTCTAATCGAGGATGTCTCGATATGAGGAAAAGGGAGAGAGGCAAGAGCTCAAGCTTGGGGATGCGTGAGGCACCCCAAGTAAATATTCAAGGAGACTCAAGCGTCTAACCTTGGGGATGCCCCGGAAGGCATCCCCTCTTTCTTCAACAAGTATCGGTATGTTTTCGAATTCGTTTCGTTCATGCATTATGTGCAAGTCTTGGAGCGTCTTTTGCATTTAGTTTTCATTTTTCTTTTATGCACCATGCTGGTATGAGATTGTCCTTGGTTGATTTATAGAATGCTCATTGCACTTCACTTAAATCTTTTGAGTATGGCTTTGTAGAATGCTTCATGTGCTTCACTTATATCATTTGAAGTTTGGATTGCCTGTTTCTCTTCGCATAGAAAACTGCCATTTGTAGAATGCTCTTTTGCTTCACTTATATTTGTTAGAGCATGGGCATATCTTTTGTAGAAAGAACTAAACTCTCTTGCTTCACTTATATCTATTTAGAGAGATGACAAGAATTGGTCATTCACAGGGTTAGTCATAAAATCCTACATAAACCTGTAGATCACTAAATATGACATGGTTGATTCCTTGCAATAGTTTTGCGATATAAAGGTGGTGATATCAGAGTCGTGCTAGTTGAGTAATTGTGAAATTGAGAAATACTTGTGTTGAGGTTTGTAAGTCCCGTAGCATGCATGTATGGTGAACCGTTATGTAACGAAGTTGGAGCATGAGGTGCTCTTTGATTGCTTTCCTTATGAGTGGCAGTCGGGGACGAGCGATGGTCTTTTCCTACCAATCTATCCCCCTAGGGGCATGCGTAGTAGTACTTTGATTCGAGGGCTAAGTAGGCTTTTGCAATAAGTATATGAGTTCTTTACGACTAATGTGAGTCCATGGATATACGCACACTCACCCTTCCACTTTGCTAGCCTCTATTGTGCCGCGCAACTTTCGCCGGTATCATGAACCCATTATTTACCTTCCTCAAAACAGCCACCATATCTACCTATTATGGCACTTCCATAGCCGTTCCGAGATATATTGCCATGCAACTTCCATCTTCATCATCATATACATGACTTGAGCATTCATTGTCATATTGCTTTGCATGATCGTAAGATAGCTAGCATGATGTTTTCATGGCTTGTCCGTTTTTTTGATGTCATTGCTATGCTAGATCATTGCACATCCCGGTACACTGCTGGAAGCATTCATATAGAGTCATATCTTTGTTCTAGATATTGAGTTGTAAGTAAATAAAGTGTGATGATCATCATTATTAGAGCATTGCCCCAGTGAGGAAGGGATGAAGGAGACTATGATTCCCCCACAAGTCGGGATGAGACTCCGGACTTTATGAAAAATAAAAGAGGCCAAAGAAGCCCAAATAAAAAAAGAGGCCAAAGAAGCCCACCAAAAAGAAAGAAAAAAATTAAAAAAATGAAAAAAAATGAAAAAGAAAAAGAAAAAAATGAGAGAAAAAGAGAGAAGGGGCAATGTTACTATCCTTTTACCACATTTGTTCTTCAGAGTAGCACCATGTTCTTCATAGAGAGAGCCTCCTATGCTTTCACTTTCATATACTAGTGGGAATTTTTATTATAGAACTTGGCTTGTATATTCCGATGATGGGCTTCCTCAAACGCCCGAGGTCTTCATGAGCAAGCAAGTTGGATGCACACCCACTTGGTTTCCAGTTTGAGCTTTCATACACTTATAGCTCTTAGTTCATCCATTGCATGGCAATCCCTACTCACTCACATTGATATCTATTGATGGGCATCTCCATAGCCCGTTGATACACCTAGTTGATGTGAGACTATCTTCTCCCTTTTTGTCCTCACAACCACCACCATATACCACCATAGTGCTATGTCCATGGCTTGCGCTCATGTATTGCGTAAGAGTTGAAAAAGCTGAAGCGCGTTAAAAAGTATGAACCAATTGCTCGGCTTGTCATTGGGGTTGTGCATGATGGGAGTATTTTGTGTGACGAAGATGGAGCATAGCCAGACTATATGACTTTGTAGGGATGAGCTTTCTTTGGCTATGTTATTTCGATAAGACATAATTGCTTGGTTGGTATGCTTGAAGTATTATTGTTTTTATGTCAAATGATAGACTATTTCTTTGAATAACTCGTGTCTTAATATTCATGCCATGATTAGACATATGACCAAAATTATGCTAGGTAGCATTCCACATCAAAAATTATCTTTTTATCATTTACCTACTCGAGGATGAGCAGGAATTAAGCTTGGGGATGCTGATATGTCTTCGTCGTATCTATAATTTTTGATTGTTCCATGCCAATATTATTCAACTTTTATATACTTTTGGCAACTTTTTATACTATTTTTTGGGACTAACATATTGATCCAGTGCCCAGTGCCTGTTCCTGTCTGTTGCATGTTTTTTGTTTCATAGAAACCCAATATCAAATGGAGTCCAAACGGGATAAAAATGGACAGAGATTTTTTTGGAATATTTATGATTTTTGGGAAGTAAAATCAACGCGAAACAGTGTCCGGGGTGGCCACGAGACAGGGGGCGCGCCCTCCCCCCTGGGCGCGGCCTGGGTTCTCGTGGGCCACCCGTAAGGCGGTTGACACTCTTCTTTTGGCGCAAGAAAGCGAATTTTATGAGAAAGATCTGGGAGAAAGATTCACCCCAATCGGAGTTACGGATCTCCAGATATAAAGGAAATGGTGAAGGGAACGCAGAAACAGAGAGATAGATCCAATCTCGGAGGGGCTCTCGCCCCTCCCAAGCCATGGGAGCCAAGGACCAGAGAGGAAACCCTTCTCCCAACTAGGGAGAAGGTCAAGGAAGAAGAAGAAGAAGGGGGTCCCTCTCCCCCTTGCTTCCGGTGGCGCCGGAACACCGCTTGAGGCCATCATCATCACCGCGATCTTCACCAACACCGCCGTCATCTTCACCAACATCTCCATCACCTTCCCCCCTCTATCTATAGCGGTCCACTCTCCCGCAACCCACTGTACCCTCTACTTGAACATGGTGCTTTATGCTTCATATTATTATCCAATGATGTGTTGCCATCCTATGATGTCTGGGTAGATTTTCGTTGTCCTATTGGTTGTTGATGAATTGCTATGATTGATTTAATTTGCTTGTGGTTATGTTGCTATCCTTTGGTGCCCATCATATGAGCGCGCGCGTGGATCACACCTTAGGGTTAGTTGTATGTTGATAGGACTATGTATTGGAGGGCTAGAGTGACAGAAGCTTCAACCTAGCATAGAAATTGATGCATACGGGATTGAAGTGGGACCAATATATCTTAATGCTATGGTTGGGTTTTACCTTAATGAATGTTAGTAGTTGAGGATGCTTGCTAATAGTTCCAATCAGAAGTGCATAGAATTCCAAGTCAGGGATGACATGCTAGCAGTGGCCCCTCCCACATAAAACTTGCTATCGGTCTAGAAACATAGTCAATTACTTAGGGACAATTCCGCAACTCCTACCACCACTTTTCCACACTCACTATATTTACTTTATTGCATCTTTATGTAAACAGCCCCTACTTTTTATTTACGTGTTCTTTACTTTCTTGCAAACCTATCCAACAACACCTTCAAAGTACTTCTAGTTTCATACTTGTTCTAGGTAAAGCGAACGTCAAGCATGCGTATAGTCGTATATGTGGCCGATAGGACTTGAGAGAGTATTTGTTCTACCTTTAGCTCCTCGTTGGGTTCGACACTCTTATCGAAAGAGGTTAAAACTATCCCGTATACTTGCGGGTCATCAGGAAGGCATACATAGTTTTTTCTGAAAAACTGAGCCATTCCTGACCTTTCCTCTTCTTTTAAGCAAATTTTGTGTAGTTCTACTAAAATAAAATGCCATCACCGCCTTGAAAATTCAGTGACACTCTACAAAAGGAAATGACTTAACATTACATCATGATGTCAGGTATGTAGTCGACAGGCATTAGAGACAAACATACAGACCTCCTCCGATAACATAATGAACATTAATTTTAACAAAGGTGTGACTAGCTTTACCGGGATAATTGGAGTGAACTCTACACCCTATGTTCCTTAATATAAGACGTTTTTGCGGTTCAATTTAAGGTACCCAAACGTCTAGTATTTAGAAAAACGGGTAGTAGTTTTCTTGAGCACATACCTGGGAAAGCTTGCCACACTTTATTTATGTCCATACGCTAATGCAACACCATTCGAATACTACAAATATACACTAATCCAGTGGCTAGTGCAACAGTAGAGTAGTTAGTTTATTACAGGGTACAATACAATGGTTTTACTGAACAAATTTCAATAAACTCTAGCACTGGAAGGTTTCTATAAGAATTAACAATACAAAATGTAAAGGTAACAAGTTTCAGCATTGGTATACTAGCTGTGCATGAGCATTAAACCAAATACAAAAGTCAGAAGCTAACTAGCATTATTAACTAATGACAGTATAAAAAAATTACAAACCATGTACCTCCAAGGTAAATATCATTTCGAACTCGGGGGGACATTAAAAATTGCTATCCCAATCTTGATAATCGATCAAACATAAAAACTTGATCGAACGGATCAACAGAACAGCCGGAGGAGGAGGTGCCCACTCTTGACCTTTCCTCTTGTCTTCATAATTGTCTGTGCAGTTTAACCAAAATAAAATGACATCAGCGCCTTGGCATTTTGGTGACACTGTACAAAAAAATTAACTTATCTCATGAAAGTGAGGTATGTAATCTATAAGCATTAACAGTGCAAAAATCTGGAGGTAGTAACAAGTTTCATCGTTGGTATACTGGTTGTGCAACAGCATTAGAATGCCTTAGCTGCAAAATCTTTAATACATCCACAATCAACAGCTAACCCTGAAATAATCCAGTGACATTAAATGGCATTGCGTAAGTTTATCGGTGGCATTAGACTGAGAGCGGCATTAGTTAAATGTGGCATCACTTTAGTAGTAGCAATATTGCTTCACTTGACTGCTGGTGTTATACTAACAACAAAAAAAGTTGCAATAAGAGCATGGGAGGCCCATTCGGACAGTGGGCGCACTAGTATGATGTACCTCCACGGACGCAGAGTGGTGAGGGAGGTATGGTTGCCCAGAGCAACAAATATCCATGCAGCATATGTGGATTACATCCCATTTTTGTTCTCTTTAGCCACCTTTTTTCCTATGTGAGGACAACAAACCGATTGACCTGGTCATTCTCTATTGCGTTGTCATGCCTTTCTACCCTTCTTCAACCAAGAGACACGAGACTCGTTCCGTAGCTACTGATTTTCCCCTTTTCAACCTAGATGCGGGTATGATGCCTACTCTCTTGGACAGTACAGTCCCCCTTCCTTTCCTTATTCAACCCAGACATGGATTAGTCTGCATGAAGTAGGGTTTCCTTTAATAGTGCAAATTATGGTTTTTGTCTGCGTGGCCAGCAGAGCAGAGGATAGCAAATTGGGAAGATTGTGGAGTGGAAAAAGATCCACATGCAATGACGTGGTAGATGGGGCAATAGAACAAGGGTATGGTTCGAAAAGAGGTAGCATACCTGAGGATCGGCGGGAAGTGGCTTCGCTCGTGGCCATCGTCCTCCGCACACACTACGGCAGCCAGCTTGGGGATGGAGGCCATCCCACACGGGCGCTAGGTCTGAGAGGACGGCCTTGTCGTTAGTGCATGACCTCGCTCGCCGATGACGAGTGCATCAACGCTGCACATCCTTTTCTTCCCCGGTGGATCTGTGACCACCGATGAGGAGGGAGAGAGGGGCCGTCTTTTTTAGATCTGGAGAGAGGGTGGTAGTGTGAGAAGCAAGTGGGCAGCCCTTGGCAAGAAAGCTCTGAAGCTCCAGCCTATATATCTTTTTATACTACTAGTACTGGAGGTCGAGTGGTGGTAGAGTAGTTTATATTTTCTCTGTGTACAGTACCAGTTAGTCGTGCTTCAAAACTGAACGGCACACCATTAAAAAAATAAAGGTCGATAACTAATGCGGCACCTCGAGCCAACGCGGCCAGATCGCATTTTGCACCGGAATTACACACCATGTTTCGTTGACATGTGGTCCCGTTCCAACATATCAGTGAGACGACGGCGAGTAGTAGGAGTATTTCTGAACGGACATGTAGGCCAGGGTGCCTCTTCGTGAACCGTGGCAAACTGGCAACCTCCACCGACTCTTTGCCTTTCCCTCTCGATTTGGAACTGCAGTCGCATGCTCTTCCTCTCCCTCCTCCATTTTCCTTTAGCCCTTCACCCTTTCTTCTTCCATTGTTCGATCGTCTTCTCCATGGAGGGAACAAGTCGGAAACGACTCCGTTATTCTTGCCCCGATCTGAAAGATGACGTGGTGGAGGAACTCATTGATCGGTGCGACGTCATCACCTCGGCTAGCATGGCAGGTTTGTTCAAGCCCATTCTCGACTCAACTAATAACATCATTACAAGGAACCAAAGAGTCAAGGAGCGGTTTGATCTCCCCTATCTTCTTCGCCGTGACCCTGATGACTGGCGCCAGTACGACGGAGGCCTCGCCCTGTGCAAGTTGATGCCGCTTGATAATGATACGTATGATGTTAAGATGCCATCGCTTGAGGGCAAGGCTTGGGCAGGCGCAAATGGAGATTGGGTTTTTTACATTGGGTCCAACTTCGAGTGGGAACTTATGAATGTGTACACTCATGACCGGGTTCCACTTCCAAAAATCTCAGCAGACTGCCCAGAGGTTGAGCACACTGGTATTGTACGCACGTTCAAATATAATCATGGTGACTGTCTTCTACGGAGGATAGCAATTTGTCGAGTTCCCAACCGCTCTTGGAATTACAACAACTATGAAGTTGTTTCTATCTTCGACAAGCTTGTTGCCGTCCTTGGTGGTTTGACTCGATGGATATTGCTCAAAAATCAGTTTTTGTACACATATGAGTACTGTGATGCAATTCAATACGAGGGCCTTGTGTTTGCTGCCACCACTCGTGGCACTGTTTTTGCATGGCATCCTCGTAGTTTCTGTACATTTGTCTTCCACCGTAATTATAATTGTTTCATCCACATGCATGCGGGTAAGCAAGTTTCCCTTTACTAATTAACCTTCTTCTTGTGTTTCCAAGGTCCTGTGAACATTCCACCACCTATACTTGAAATTTTTTTATAACCAAGGGGGAGATGACGATGGTGATGATCACGAGCATGAGGACGAGCAGCGCCCATATACTCTTTGGCGCCTGGCAACTAATTCCGATGGATCACCTCTTCTTGTGTGTATACAACCCACTGATGATGTTACTACAAAGGAAGCATGCGTAGTCTGCCATGGTCGCACTCTCCGGACCTATTCCAACACCCGTTGCATGGTATTCGGGATGGATACTAGTGTGCTAGCGCCAACTCCTTGTCCCTGGTATAGAATTGATAGTCTTGGAGAAAACTCGCCCTTCCTTGGACAAAACTATCCAATGATGGTGAAAGGCGATCCAAGTGTTGTTGACACAACGTTACTACCATTTATTAGAAGCAATTGTGTCTATACCTCAGACATTTGGGTGGTTCCCTACCCTGGTACTGATATAGTAGGCCGCTTCAGCCTGGATGATAAGTCCTGCGTTGGTCTCCAGATCGACAATGGATGGCCCGTCCCAGAGAATCCCTTGTGTTCAAAGCAAGCGTTTCCAACACCGAGGAATGGTTGAGTTGAAGTTCATTTCATTGCTTGTTATTTGTTGTGTGGTGAAAACTTTAGTATTTATAATGTATCCTCGTTGTCGATGTGGGTTGATGACCTGTTGTATGTAATAAAATGATATGCCTGTGATAAACTTACTAAATTTATGAATGGATTTCGAGTCGCTTCTCTGAGTGAGTGGTGCGATGAGGCAAAAATATATTTTCTGAATACATAATTGTACGTGCATTGCAACAGGTTATTGGATGAGGCCAATCAACAATAGTAGTACACTATTTGTACTAGCTTCACATGCTTCGCGCATCGGGCGGGTGTTTTTACTGTAGCCATACGTTAATGTGTTCGCTGTACGTAACCAACACCTCGAATCCTCGATACTAGTACTATATAGTAGGAGTAAGTAGTAGGAGTAGTAGGGTGGCATGGGCCAGAACAAGCATTCACGTCCAGGAGTACGGCACACGCCACCACCACGACATCCATCTGACACCATATTATTTCTTGGAGACCATGCTAGAGCAATCTCTTCAACCTCGTCGTTTCTCTAACTTCATCCATCACATGGCGGGCGAGGTGGGGGTTTGCCGATAGTCGGTTTCCTTAACTCAGGTCCCACTTGTAAGGCCAAGTCCAACGCACGACCCCAGACAGACCTCCGTTTTGCATGAACTCCAACGATAATTTTGACTAGAAAAGCAAGACCAAAGAAAACAAGAACCACAAGAATACAATTTACTACTCCTGTAAGTTGGATTAGTGCCTTCTCGATGCATTCATTGTTGATCTGCGGAGGCTCGATCTTGCGTGCTTCTTTCTTCTTCGAGTGTAAAGAAGTAGACGTTACTTCCTCGCGTCTAGTCTCATGTCTAGACTCTATTCTAGTAGGAGTATCAACAAGTGCACTAATCTCATCTCTAGCCTCTGTGCTAGCTAAAAGTGATAGAACATCTACTAAATTGCACTCTATCAATATATGGATGTACTCTTCTTCCCAATACAAAAACTTGCATCCATTCTACTCCCTCCGTTGCATAATACATGGCTTCTATTTGTCAAAATATATATGTATCTAGACATGTTTTAGTATATAGGTACATCCATTTTTGGACAAATGGAAGTCAAGTATTTTGGAACGGAGGGAGTACACAATAATTTTTTTAAGTTAGCACAACTAGTCTAATCCGAGAGCACAACCGAAGATTTGGCTGGGTTCTTCCTCCTTTTGCCGACACGTGGGACATCCAGCATCCATGTCGTGTCATGAAAGAAAATAGAGTGGTAGTTGAAGGCACGAGATGTGCATCTTGGGTTAAACTATAAATAGAATCTTACTACTCTTGAGTAACTCCAAAAGCGGCCACCGAAGATCTTTATTGGATTTGTTTTTCATTACCAGCACGTCGAGGTGAAAGATGTGCAGGTTCAGTGGGTCCTCTTGCTTTTTCACTGACATCTGGGACCGCATGTGAGCAAATAGACAATGGGCTCCATGCGTCCGCTGGCTGGCTGAGAAGAGAGATAGAGGAGGGCTGAGCACGGACTGCAGGAAATTTGTTCTACGTACCTCAATATAGGCTCGATATAGTGGGGTGGCATGGGCCATAACTAGCATTCACGTCTAGCAGTACGACACACGCCACCTACACGAGTTCCATCCGACACCAATTTTCTTGGAGTCTGTGCTACAGCCATCTCTTCTCCCTCCTGTTTTCTCAGCCATCGCGCGGTGGGCGGGTTGGGGGTTTGCCGATAGTCGGTTTTCTCAACTGCGGTCCCACTTGTAAGTTAAAATGAAACACCGCACGCATTCCTGCATGAGCGGCGTACCGGACCAACCATGTGGGGGTGCGACTCGAACAAGGCAGGCTTTTCCTTTTGAACTCGTAACTTGTAAAATTTGGTTATGCTCCATGGCGCGACCGATAGATAGAAAATAACGATTTTACCTAGAGTAATGAGAAGTTTGGTTCTTGTCGGGGATATACCCCGCGGTGTAACCCGACCGGAAGTATAACCCGGTCGGACTTGGCGACTCACTAATGACCCGCCCAGGCTGGACGACACACTAAATGACCCGCCCAATCCTGGTGACTTATGGGTGACCTGGCAAGCGGATCAGAGGAGCGACAAGACCCGGGGGCCCAGGAGGCTCAAGGCCCAGAAGGCCGGTTTACATTATGATAGGCCGGCTTAAGAGGAAAGGCGTGAGGAGTATCTCCCTTACAAGGAATCAAGACCCGGACTTGAATCCGGCTTGTAGTACAAGATAGGCTAGTCCTACTAGGACTCCACATGTAGCCCGCCCCTCTAAACTTATATAAGGAGGGGCAGGGCTCCCCAAAGAAGGAACAAGAAACAAGATCTATGGCTAGACACAAAGGGGGAGCTGGCTTACGGCGACTCATCTCATGAGCATAATGAGACCTAGCCACAACCAGCATGTAGGGTTATTATCGGATGATGCTTCCCGGGGCCCGAAGCTGTCTAAACCCTCGTCTACGTGTTGATCCGCCCCGTGTCTCTCGTCCCACTCAACCCCTATCAAGCTACCACATAGATGCGTTGGCCTCGCGACTAAGTCCTGACACTAAGGACATCTGACGTGTTAAATTCCACGACAGTTGACGCCCACCATGGGGCCTGCGCACGATGGTGTTGAGTTCTTGGAGGGATCTTAATTAGGGTTTCGAGAAAGCTCGTAAATTTATGGATGAAGAAAAGTCAATTTTGGAAGAAGCTTACAATCTGCCGGGTCAGCATATAGAAGGATCTGTCACAAGGAGTGAGAAGTTCGCAATTTTAGGATAAAGAAAAGCCGGCATGAAACAATCACGCCGAAAGTCTGCCGTCGGCCGGGTTAATTAATTCGCTCATTACTTTTGGAAGGATGAATACGAGATTGAGATCGGGAATTAGGGCTGCGTCTGTACGTGGCCGCAAGTCGCCAAGATCAACCGGAGTTTTTTACCGCAAGTATGCGTCAACAGGTCCGATTTAGTGACCGGGTCTGATTGCTACCCTCTGGCGTGAAGATTGAAGCCTGCTGCAAGTTGATTGACACGTACTTTTACGTACAGAAACAAACCTATGACAATGAGCAAGTACTACTTCCATTACTACTCCAACCTTTGAAGTCACCTCCAAATCAGTTTTTTCTTTGAAAAGGTCTCTGTTTGTTACGCATAGAAGCAAACCCCTCAAGGGCACAGATTCCTAGGCCAATCATTACCTTGCAATTGGTCTCACATAAAGCTTTCCAAGTAGTTGCTCACGTGTGTCGATCTATTACTCGAGAGTTGCTGCTGTGGTTTCCTGTGTTCGCGGCTACTGCTACCCTAAAAAAGGCCATGACCCAGATGCGGATACGGCTGTGACCCGGTTTCGCCATAGTGGTTTTCCTCAAGCCGACCCAACTTCTGTTTTGACATGCCTGTGAATATTAAACGGTGGTCACTCTGGACTGCGGTCCCGTCAGCAGTTAGCTCCATCAGTGTGCGCAAGGAAAATAAAGCATTGAGTCGGCTGGAAGAAGTCACAAGCTCTTGTTTGTTCAGTCTATAAAATCCGGTCTGTTGCTTCTACACAGCCTTACTACTAGTGCTGCATTGAAAAGCACACTGGCACAATCTCCAAAAAAGGACCGTCATCCATCACATGAGATTTAAAAAGATCGGATGATGTTAAAAAATGCACAGCGTTGAGCCGCCTCTGTTGTATTGATTCGCCGGGGCCGCGTTGAGCCACCTCTGTTATATTGAGCCGCCTCTGCTGTGTTGGGCTACCGGGGCCGCATTGAGCCGCCACTGCTGTGATAAGCCGCCGTGGCTATATTGAGTTGCCGGTCTGCCTGAGCTGTTTCTGTTGTGTTGAACGGATCATCGGTCGTCTGGACAAACTAGGTGATATCCATCTAAGATTATTAGCGCATATTGTTTTTTGTCAAAAAACAATCACTTTGGTATGTACACCTTTATGTGCAGGACAATGATTCATCATAAAGATGGTGTAATGCCATATTCATGGAGTGTGCGGTAGCATAATCATGCAACGGCATCGGCGACCGCTTACTGTTCAACAGGTGGGTGCAAGCCGCCGCCCCTGCGGTCCGATCTACATGAACGCGCCAGCCGATTCACACGTCTGTGTCGGCTTACAATGTGACGGGCGACTTACCCGTCCACCCCCGTGGACGACTCGGCGTCCGAGTGGCTTACTGCTCCTGCGATTGACTCGCCCGACCGCACCGGCTTACGACGCCACGGCCGGTTCACCCGTGATTAATTTCAGCTTCACCACGGTGATCATCAACTCCGCGGTGGATAACTACTGGCCTGACGCATCAGGTGATATCCATCCAAGTTTGTTTTTATTATCACATGTTGTTTTTTGTCAAAGAACAAGTTTATCTTTGCCTTGGTCTGCAATATTGTTTATGCAGGGCAAATTATTTATGATAAAAATTGATATTATACCGCGGAGGTGGAGACACGCCAACATCTTTTGGCGCAGGTGGTTGTCGTTACTCAACGGACTCCTGCACCGGGTTACAACGCCATGGCCGTCTCTCTCGATTGCGCCGGCTTACAACGTCGTGGCCGTCTCCCGTGACCGACTCACCCGTCATTGATTTAAACTGTACCGCAGTGATCATCAACTCTGCGATGGATTAATTCCGGCTCAACACATCAGGTGAAATCCATCCAATATATTTTATATTATATATTGCTTTCTTTAAAAGAGCAATTACTCTGGCTTGCAAGTTCTCCAGTGCAGGACAAGTTATGTCACTGAGATGTTGAATGACTCATACCGGTTTATATCACAGTCAAATATGGAGAGTCTCAAGCCAACTCCTCGAGTAGTCTTAAAACTCGGGGGCTACAGTGACATGACTCGGGAACTCCGGGTCATGGGAGGGGATGATAACCCGGTTCCGGAGGACACTACCATACTGATGAAAAGTCCGGTTTAAAATCCGGTTCAAGAGACATCTCTCTCCTGCAAAACTTTGAAGCTCTCAAAACCGGTTCAACATCCGGATCAAGGTAAATTTGTCCCTTACAAAGCTTTGAGGATCTCAATATCCGGTTTAAGAAATTCCGGTTCAAAACATGGGTATCCTGCTTTATGGCTTATCTTATTATGGTCACTTGGGGGCTCCCTGCTCATCTGGCATAGCCATCAGTACCCTCTTGATCGGCGCAATGCCAAAATTTATACGGTTATTTGGGGGCTTCTTCTTCAAACATAGGTCGTATTCGAACCAAAGAGAACATAGCTATCGATACCCACTTGATTAGCAAACTGCTGAACCTACTTGGGGGCTTCTTGATCGTATCCAAATCATAGCTCAACCCCTTTGGGAATCAACGTGGATCGTATTCGAATTAGCGTTGTTAAACAACTCTTATGGTCACTTGGGGGCTTCCTATTCAAACATAGGTCGTATTCGAACCAAAGAGAACATAGTTGTCGATACCCACTTGATCGGCACCGCCAAGCCACTGGGGGCTATATGATCCTATTCGAATCTTAGCTTAACCCCTTTGGAACGGTTTACTGATCGTATCCGAATCATAAGCCTCAAAAAGTTTTATTCTATCTCTGGTAAAGTTTATTGTAGCCACAATTACTTAACTTGAGACCTTTTGGGGATTATATCTCAAATGTATATAAGTGTTTTATGATTAATTGGCTTGACTTTTGACTATAAGCCGACATCTTATGACAACCATCATTTATATGGAAGCATTGGCTTCTAAGGATTGGATTATCACCCTTATTACACAGGTCATATAACCCGACAGTACAAATTCAATATTACAGTGGTCATTTGGGGGTTTTTCTGTTCAAACATAGGTCATATTCGAACCAAAGAGAACATAGCTATCGATACCCACTTTGATCGACACAGGATGGGCTATATGATTGTATTCGAATCTTAGCTTAACCCCTTTGGGACGGTTTACTGATCGTATTCGAATCAGGAGCCTCAAAATTTTTATCTGTTTTTATACAATTGCAAGTTTTTGAGTTGTCACAAATATCATATGTGCCGGCTCTTGCAGAGTCAACTTCACTGTCCGGGTCACATAAACCGGCGGTATCATTCAAAGGATCATAGGGATCTTGTAATGTACTTGTGTGCAGGACAAGACTACATTTGGGTGGTTACCTGCCTTGGCTCTTGATGTTAAGTCGCCAGGGCATATGTTGTTTAAACTCTGTGCAGGATTTGCAGAATTATGACTTATATAAATGCTTCAGTCCAAGCTCATCATTGAAATTGGTGTCTCAAAATGGTTATCAATTGTTGATTTTCTCAAGGGCTATAGGCCATCGGGTTACAAAAAATCTGGCTTACAATGAATGCACATTAAGTCGTCATCGGCCAAGAGCCACCATGTATTTAAACTCTGGATTTACTTGTCAACAATGAGGTATTTACATCTTTAATAGCCAAAACTGGCTGGATTTTCATGATGATATTGAATGATTGAGGTTTTCATACCGGATTATATTGATCAAATCTTAAATAGCCAACATGGCTGGATTTCTATTGTGATTATCAATAACCAGTGTTATGATTGAGGTTTTCAAAGTCGCTTCAGCGCAATGGCTATTATTTTATCAATGGATATGATTGATTCTACAATGAAAGGAATAGTCCCGAGTCGCTGCAGGCTTATGACCCGGCACTTTAGGGCTACATTATTCAAACCGAGATTACATCGAATATACAAGTCCCATGTCACTGCCAGCATGCACCATGGCACTTGGGGGCTAATGCAAAGTCAATTTTTGCTCAACTTATTGAAGATCCGACTCATCACATTTTAAATGAGCTGGCCCTTGGGGGCTACCAATTGCTCCTGTCAACAATTCAAGGTACACAAATTTTCATCTATTATTGAAGAGATCCACTTCTCAGTTGGTAAAGCACAAAGCTCTCAACCTTGTGGACGTGGGTTCACGCCCCATGATGGGGGTTACATTATATGATGTTCTTTTCAAAGAAGTATATATAAAGTACCAGCTTAATATTATCTTACTGAGCCGGCCCTTGGGGGCTACATGTTGCTGTTCAAGTCTACATGATCATATTTATAAAGTCCCTACTCATTATTGCATAATGACCCGGCCCTTGGAGGCTACACTGGTTGAAGTATTCATGAGCATAAGGCAATTACAAGTCCCAGGTTGCTGCAAGCATGACAACCCGGAACTTGGGGGCTACCTATGTGGAATATTCAGTTTATGACTAATGATTGAGATGAACAAACCGGATTTCTTGTTTGGTTGCAACACTTATATTGGATCAAGTCTTAAGCTATCACTATGTTCTCCTCTTAAGACTTGGGGGCTACAGGTATTATGCATATATAAAGAGGAACATCTTCGAATTATCAGTTTTGAGCAAATCAGGAAGATCAATTACATGACCCGGTGTCAACAACAATTACGACTCGACATCATCAATCTTTATAACCCAGAGTTTTTGGGTAATGATAAACTGGCAAGTTTTATATCTTCAAGCCGGCTGAATATCAGATGAGTATTTGAAGACCAAAATTAATTAACCCGGCGCCTTGGAAGCCGACTCAAGTGGATTATTCTTCACAATATTTTTCTGTGAGAAACCAACATCATCAAATTGATTGTGAAGCTGGTCTATTGACCCGGATTTTCTAGAAGAAGGAAATGACAAGGACTTAAGGATGTTCAGGTGCCGGTTTACAAGAATTCTTAACCCGGAGCACAACTTGTCAAATTTGTTCTTGTGTTTATTTTGCAGCATAAGTTTACCATGGATAAATCCAAGCTAAACTTGGGGGCTAATGTCGGGGATATACCCCGCGGTGTAACCCGGCCGGAAGTATAACCCGACTGGACTTGGCGACTCACTAATAACCCGCCCAGGCTGGACGACACACTAAATGACCCGCCCAATCCTGGCGACTTATGGGTGACCTGGCAAGTGGATCAGAGGAGCGACAAGACCCGGGGGCCCAGGAGGTTCAAGGCCCAGAAGGCCGGCTTACGTTATGATAGGCCGGCTTAAGAGGAAAGGCGTGAGGAGTATCTCCCTTACAAGGAATCAAGACCCGGACTTGAATCTGGCTTGTAGTACAAGATAGGCTTGCCCTACTAGGACTCCACATGTAACCCGCCCCTCTAAACTTATATAAGGAGGGGCAGGGCTCCCCAAAGAAGGAACAAGAAACAAGATCTAGGCCTAGACACAAAGGAGGAGCCGGCTTACGGCGACTCCTCTCATGAGCATAATGAGACCTAGCCACAAACAAAATGTAGGGTTATTACCGGATGATGTTTCCCGGGGCCCGAAGCTGTCTAAACCCTCGTCTGCATGTTGATCCGCCCTGCGTCTCTCGTCCCACTCAACCCCTCTCAAGCTACCACATAGATGCATTGGCCTCGCGACTAAGTCCTGACACTAAGGACATCTGACGTGTTAATTCCACGACAGTTCTGGCGCCGTTCATGCATGGGGTACGTACGAAAATTATGAAGTTGATGCGAAAGGTAAGATAATTACTGTAGTATCATATACTACTACATGGATTTGACAGAAAGATAAAAATACATACTGATCCATCAACGACATCCTCACGCCCTAGTGCGCCGGGTCACCAACCGACGTGTGAGGAGCAGCGGCGTTGGCAGCAAGCTCAATGTGCTTCTTAACAGTGCCGTCCAAGGTTGCCCTGCGGTCCAAGAAGGCCAGCGTCCTATCGTCCTCCTCTTGCATGTAGTAGTCCTTGTGGACAATTTGCGTGTAGACGTGGGTGATTATGTTGATGGTGTCTTGCTGCGCCAGGCGCTGCACGGCGAGCGCGACCTCGAGGTGGACGTTCTCCGGCACGACGGCGGGCAGTCGCAGGGCCACCAGTGCGTCGAAGAGGTTGTCACCATAGTGGCCGTTGAGGGTGGCGGGCATCATAGAGCCTGGGCGCGTCGGCTGGAGGCTTACGTCAAAGTCGTCCGCGAGCTTCTTGATGACGGTGAACTTGTCGAGGAAACCGACGAGGACCTCGTCGAACAAGGAGATGAAGCTGTCGTCCAAGTGGCCCCTCGCCCTGGTGGCCTCAGGCAATACTACCTAGAGACGTTCCTCGGTGCCGGGCCGTAGGCCGGCGTTGTGGACCATCTGGCACAGCCGGCTGATGCTCGCGCTCATCGCCTCCATGGGTCTAGCTTAGCTTCTAGTCAACTGATCTTGCGATTTGAGTGATCGCTCTTGCCCTTGGTTAGCATGCATAGGTGTATAGGATTTCGTACTACTCCTCGGCCCTCTACTGCACCTGCCTTTGGCTGTATGATAGGTGGGCTAGCCACCCCCTGGGCCCATGTGTCATTCACCCAAAGGCAGTTGCCGTAAGTCAATGAAGCTGCGTCCCCCTCCGTGCCGGTGCAGTATAGTCATCTCACCGGACCTCTAGTTGGGGCCAAACGAGAGAAGTTTGATGTTTACTGGTTTATTGGTCCCCTTTGCATTTTGCGCCAAGTTTTGACATTTGATTTAACTAATAAAATGTTAATGCATGTAAGCAAACATGTTGTGTAAGTCACCTTACGAAAACCAAATAATCCCAAAACACTTAGGCACGGTGCATTAACTCCCTCCTTGTTTCTTATTTCGTGACATATCAACCAATGAGAGATGTGGGCCGTGCATGCTTTCAATGACTTGAGACTACCAAACATGACATGCAGTGTTTAGTTCATTGCATGTAATCCTATTAGTACTCTAGTTAGCAAAAAAACATTAAGTTCTCTCGCCGATAGGAATAAAACACCATGTATTTATTTACAGAGGGAGTAGTACATTTTTTGTGACATGCATTACTAGATATTGCTAGTCAAATACTAAAATCCAGATGGACGTGGTAGTACTCCTAAATCCAGACGGTGGTGCTACTAGTACTAGTAGTAGTACTACCAATGTAGTAGTAGGAGTACTAGCACTGTACTACCCGTTGGTCAAATTATTACGTGCTGCTCCTCACAGTGAAGTGACAAGACCCTGCGCCGGAGATGACACCTGAGTATAGGCGCCGTGTTCGGCATACCATAGTCAGCCTCACCGTCTGCAGTCACTATCATCATGGCTGTAGAGCTAGCCTGCTTACAACTAGCCCTGTTCGACATAATTTCCCGTGCGTAGATGCCCGTGCATTGCACGGAACACCAAGATTGGGGGTGGACGGCTCCGGCAGCGGCCATCGCGCCAGATTTTTCCACGGCCTTCTAGATGTGGTGGGGAGGAGATAAGGCTGATTGTGAGAGACAAGGAGTTGTTTGTAAATAGGGAACAAGTGCGGGCATCTTTTTGCAAAAATGGAGAAGCTTGGTTTGTATGCGTCAGATCTAGATCCGACGGCTATTGGTGAAAGATGGGAGGCACAACATCATCACCAACTCAGGACCTGTTTGATTCGCAGGATTTTGAAAACGCAGGAATAGGACACGGCAATATTACAAGTTTCAAACTGATATTACAAATGTTAGGAGTAATGCTGCACCTACGAAGAGGGAATTACTAGGAAGTTTACGTAAGAACTTTCGTTACTTTAGGTGGATGCAGCATTATCGTACAAACTAAAATCCACCGCCCTGACAAGTCACTAATGGGCAAATAAGTTTTCGAGTCTCTGGCCACTTGATGTTTCAAAAACAAATTCAGCTTCTGCGGAGACTTTGTCATTTAGGCTTAGACGCTTGCGGTGATCAGCACGCCATTCATTGTTGCGCCAGAGAACGCCAAACCTCATTACCTTGAGCACACTTGCCTCCAGAACAAAGAACCTGGCCAATTTAATCTCAGATGTGCTGCCTCGGTAGTCGATCAAATCAATTTCTGTAAGATGGAGATCAAGGCATTCGATGAGATTGTTATAGTGCAGCACATTTTTCACTTTCGGGTCTTTTTTTATCTGCAAAAGAAGAGAACATATTAGAGCAGCTGGCTGCATAAGATTGTCGTGTCATCAAGAGGTACCAATATCATTCGCTCATACGATAGGGTTGGCTGGCTAGTGATATTTTTTCACTCTCTCTCTCTCTCTCTCTCTCTCTCTCTCTCTTTCTGTTTCCTCTCATTTAACTAGGAGCACGTGAAGAGCTTGGGCATTTGTTGCCTTCCACTATGTGGCCGATGCCATATTTCGCAAAAGTATGCCACATAATACGCATCGATGTCAAATCAAAAGATTTTGGCACCGCTCTCGCGATGTGAGAGAGTTGGCACCGCTGTGCACACAGACCCACATGTATAAACAAATCAATCAAACCAACTACACCAGCCTCTCACTCTCCCAAACAAGTGTTTTTTATTGCCTCAGTCCTCTCTCTCTCCCACGCAGTGTTTTTTCATTGCGTGAGTTAATTTGGCACCGGAGCAAAGTAGGTGATCCAGATTGGGGCACCAGGTGAGCAATGGAGGGGCATCGATGCCAAATGCATCACAAGTGAATTTGGCACATGTTTTGGCCTACATAGCCCACTTTTGTACTCCCTCCGTCCCAAAATTCTTGTCTTAAATTTGTCTAAATACGGATGTATCTAGTTACATTTTAGTGTTAGATACATCCGTATCTAAACAAATGTAAGACAAGAATTTTGGGACGGAGGGAATACTACCTCGTATTTAGTATAAAATTTTGACCATAGATTTACCTAAGAAAATGCCAATGCATGTCACTAAAAATTACACCATTTGAAATTATGTTCAAATACGAATCCAACGATATAGTTCTTAGTGACATGCATTAACATTTTGTCAGTTAAATCTATGGTCAAATTTTGATACTACAAAATTGGAAGAGTAAACCAGGACGGAGGTAGTACTTGCTCTTAGGGTAACCATAGAGTTACTGGAGTAGTCTAAGTTACTTTCCACTATGACTAGCCTAGGCTACTATAGTAGTACAGCATAAAAACGATGCAGGTGATCACGTGAGAAAAAATACTAAAAACATTTCTTTCGGTGCAGTGCGTAGATGCAGTTTTGAACACTACACTTGTCATCGTAATTTGGGAAAATTACGAAAAAATTGAGCTACGTTGTGATTACCGTTTACTTATAGGAAAGAAGTTTCACCTCGATGAGTAGCTTCTCCGTGCACGGAAAGCATGTAAGGAATCCAACAACTTGATCCAGATTGGGGCCGATAGATTTTAGTGCTAAGATCTTCACTGTGCGCATGGACTGGGTCAAGCTTGTGGGAATCATTTTCTGGAAGACGGTCGTAAATACATCAAGAAGAAATTTAAAAATGTGAATTTCAAGAAGACGGAGAAGAAGATGAGTGTGTACCTGAACGATTACGGATCCAATAAAGAGTTCGGAGAATTTGGCAGACGAGTACACCAACGCTGTCAATTTCGGCGCGTCAATGACCCTGATTTTTGTTGGACCTTCTAGATCCGATACAAGCAATCTCTCAAGGAAAGGCGCATTCTCAATGACCATAACGTGGAACAGCTGGAGTGATCTCTTCCCAATTGATGTCTTGTTGCGGGGCCAGCAAGACACATAAATCCATCGGAGATTCGTCGAGGCGATGTGGAGGCTAATGAACCCGTGGATCTGCTCAAGACGAAGGTACTCGAGCGCAGTACAGCTGCGGAGCAGGTGCTCCATAGCCTTCTTCGAGATGACAATGTCGAAGAGGTCGAGCTGCTTGAGTTGAGGGAGAAGAAGGGCGGGCGCGACATTAATCTGGGGAAGATAGCAGGAGCTGAAGCTGGCGCGGCGCAGCGTTGGCGTGAGGCGGAGCGCGGACGGCGGCAAGAGAGCGACATCGTCCAGCTTCAAAGCTGAGCTCCTCGAGCTGATCTAGGGCGGGGGATAAGAACCACTCGTCGAACTTGGGTTGGACCTTGCAGTTGGTACTGAACATGCGGATGTCAAGGCGTCTGGCTGGCCCAGGGTGCGATGAAAGGATCTTGGAGACTGCGGCCATGCGTTTGCAATCCCCGTCGCAGAGGCAGCTGTCGACAGTGAGGTTGAGGGGGACGCAGTGCCAGAGGGGGCGCCACCGCCGGGAGAGCAGGGCAGTCCGCATGATAGATTTGGTGGGGAGGAGGCTGATGATGACGAGCAGCATGTCATCGGGGAGGCTACTGATGAAGTCCAGGCTCGCTGGACGCGGTTTTGGCTCGAGCCGCCTCCGCTTGTTGGCTGCCTCACCGTCCATCTCAACCGGCGGCGGCGCCGGTGTACATGTGTGCTGGTGTGTGTTGTGTGCTAGCTGTGCGCGAGTGCGTCCTTCTGTGCATGCCGCCGCGCAGTGGTGTATTGTGCGCGAGTGTGTCCTTCGTGCGCAAGAAGTTTTTCATCAATGCGCCCTCAGTTTACTAGCGTGCGGGGTGCTATCCCGAGTGGTTTCAACTTTGTTTACTTCACCGCGTGTCAGATGGGCCTCTAGTTTACTTATTTTGACCCACTGCCACATGGGCCAGCACACGAAGATACAGAACACGAGCTGACAAGGCAGCATGTGGATTGGTTAACCGGTCAACTAAACAATATACGGAGCTATACGCTGACACAGTGATCGTATAATCTGTCGGTATAGAGAGTTCGAGTGAGAGGGGAGGCCCCTGAGAGCTACTCCCTCCATTCGATAATGTAGTTCCAACATTTTTTTTAAGTCAAACTTTTGAAACTTTGACCAAGTTTATAAAGAAATTACTTATATCTACAATACCAAAGATAAATGATAGTATGAAGTAAGTACATGTTGTGATGAATCTAATGATCGTTCCAGATGTAAATGTTTTTCTCCACATATACCTGCTCAAACTTTTCTGAGGTTTGACTTTTCAAATAGAGTCCCTAACTAGAGAGAGAGAGTGTGTGTGAAAAAAGTGTTTGTGTATGTGTGAAAGATACATGGACAACACATGATAAAAGTAGAGAAAAAGTGTGCGTGTCTTATGCAAACATATCACACATGCATCTTCGACAACAGAGGCAAGGTGAGGAGATAGTGTGTGGTTGTTTGGAACCGAGAGAGCAAGACCCCTAGCACGTGGCCAAGAGGGGTCTGACAAACAAGGGAGAGAGGTCGAGAGAGACGTATGGAGAAAATGCAGACATGGGGAGGAGAGAGTGTATGTTTGTCATAGAGAGATCCCCTGGAGATCGTGATGGGACTACATGGGTGGGAGATCGAGTGACAAGGTGTGTGCGCGATAGAAGATGTCCCGAGAGATATCGAGATAGACGTATGGATGGAAGGAGACAATATGTGTGTTCCTGATGGCTAGTAAGAGATAATCATACTTAGGAGGGGGGGAGTGCTTGCGCCTATGATGGAGTGAGGGATTATGGTACTTAGGGGGGTGCGTGTCACATGGAGAGAGAACAAGGGCGGAGAGTGTTGGATGGGTCTATATGTATAGCGCGAGCGAGACATGTGTATGTGTGAACCAGGGAGATATAAGGCCAGTTTGGCTTGCGTCCTGAGCATCTTTTGCCTGGCCTGGGGTTGTGGCTGGATTTCATGCACGCTTGTTTGGTTGCTACCCTGTGAAAAAGAAAGCCCGCCTGGCCTGGGTTCCCTTGCACTTTAATTAGCCTGGCTGAACTCCAGACACTGCAAGTAGCCTGGCCCAGGCGACCGATTTCGAACGCCTGGCCGTGCCTGGTCGTGTGGCCACGAGGCTAACAGCAACATGGATGGATATTAGCATTAAATAATTGATGCATGGATTGATTGATGGGACGTTGATGCTTTGCCTGGCCCAGGCATGAACCAAACGCTTCAGCACCACACAAGCCTGGCCAGGCAGAAATATTTTACATCTCACGTCCACACCAGGCAGTACCGGCCATCAAGGCATGAGGGTCAGGTCACGAACCAAACTGACCAATAAAGTTTGAGAGAGATTGAGGAGCCCCGATAAGGCTGAGTGGTGCGTCAGATAGCTGAGAGGGGGAAAGAGATATTCCATCCGCTCGATAATGCAGTGCATGTAAATTTTTTAGAAGTCAAACTTTGGAAACTTTGATCAGGTTTACGCAAATGTTATTTATATCTACAATACCAAAGATACATCATACAAAACTACATCTCATGGTGAATCTAATGGTATATGTTTGCCGTACTAGATGTAATTCTTTTTCTCCACGTACATGGTCAAACTTTGTGATGTTTGACTTTTCAATAAATCTATATGCTATGGACCGAGGAGAGTGCCTCAGTCGAGACAGATCAAGTGCGTGTGAAGGAGAATGAGTAAGTGTGCAAAAAGAGTATGTGTGTGAAAGAGAAAGTGACAACAAACGATAAATTAGAGAGAGAGAGTGTGTTTTTTCATTTCTTATGCGAACATATCATGCATGTATCTCTGAGATGGAAAAGCGAGGCGAGGAGATACATGAAGATAGCTAGTGTGTGATTGTTTGCAACGGAGAGAGACACCCCTGTAGAACATGTCCAATAGAGGTCTGGCCAACAAGGAAAAAAGGTCGAGAGGGACACATGGACGGCATGGACGCATTTGAGGGAGAGAGGGTGTGTTTGTGATAGAGATATCCCCTCGAGATCGTGAGGGGACTATATGGGTGGGAGATCGAGGGAGTGCGTGCGCGATAGAAAGATGCCCCGAGAGAAATCGAGATAGACCATGCACATGTTTGTGATGGAGACTAAGATTAGCTAGTCATATACATATAGGGGGGACTGCGTGTGCCTACAATTGAGTGAAAGACCATCATACTTGGCTAGCTGGGTACGAGATTGTGTGTGTGTGTGCGTGTGAGATGGAGAGAGAACGTGGGAGAGTGATAGAGTTGTAGATGGGCCTATCGAGCGCGAGTGAGATATGCATGTGTATGTGTGACCCAGGTGGATGGAGAGTTTGAGAGAGGGGGGAAGAGCTCCGAGACGACATAGCGGTGCGTGAGAGAGTTACCGGCAAAGAGCCAAGGAATTTGTGTGCGTACGATGAGTGCACTCAAGATATCTAGCTTGGACTAGCTAGAGTATCATACATAGTGTGCGAGAGAGACCTATAGATGGTTTATATATGCATGTGAACTAGAAATACCCCCCCCCCACACACACACAAAGGGAGAGAGAGAGATGGAGAGAAAGGGAGAGGGACCAACAAGGTTTTTGTGTCGGATGCGTGCGAGAGAATTGAAGATTGTTGGCGAGAGAGAGAGAGAGAGAGAGAGAGAGAGAGAGAGAGAAAGGGAGAGAGAAAGGGGGTCCGGGAGAGGGGGAGGTCGCGTTTTATGTATCAAAGACTGATATAAACCATGTTTCGATATAAACTTGCATTCAAATATTTAATTGGAGAACATGTTGTCTGCAATCCACACATGAACGAATATGTGCGTATATCAAACAAGTTCATTAATTTGACTTTCAACATGTTCATGGAGTACTATAATATTGTACAACATGCTACTCGATTGAGGTGTTCAATTTTGGATTTAGTTAACTATTTTGACCTACTGAACGAGCTATTTCATTGAATTGAGATATTTCATTTTGGGTTTGATTCGCGTTTTTGAGTGGGTCAACTATTTGTCATATAGTAAATCGCTAGCAACAAGCATGTAAAAACACATTACTCCCGAGCATCATCTCTCCATCTAAAAAAGAAGTGGCAAGCTAATATTTCAAAATTTGATTCGAATCGACTTGGTAAGGTAGACGTGGATGCTCGTTCTCCCAAAATTTGAACGAACCGTTAAACATCCTCTCTGCTCGGTGGAATTCGCCCGAGCAAATAAATGGGAGACGCGAAATTACCGTCCTATGTGGGACACGCATCAATTGGCCCGTTGTACATCGAGGGTAGGTTCGTAACTTCATCCAAGCGCGCCTTCTCCTCGGCCGAAATGACATGTGCGAATAATTCATAAACCATGGTCGGCAAAACACGCTCTCCTCGCCCGAAATAGCTCGCGCCCACTATTTCAAAACACGCTCTCCTCGCCCGAAATCGCTCGCGCCCACTATAGTTCAAAACACGCCCTCCTCGCCCGAAATCGCTCCCGTCCACTATTTGGGGAGAAGCAAAGTTACTGTACTATCCCCGACCCTCAGTACACAGACCCAAGCCGAGAAGCCTATAGGCAAGGGTAGAACTGTAACTCCCCCTCACATTTCAGACAAATGCGTCCGTAAGACATGGTTCCACCCCCCTCCCCATCCCCCCCCCCGCCCCAACCGCCCCCATTCATACCTCGTGGGCGCCAAATCACCTTCTCCCCGGGAAGCTCCCTTCTCCCGAGCCGCGAAACCTCAGCCCCACCTCCATGGCGCCCCCACCGCACCAATTTCACAACCGCCCTCCTCCCTAATGCCGGAGACGCTGTCCATTTGCCGTCGTGCACTGGGCCGTGTGCCTCTTACTCCGTGCTGCTGGTGCTGCCTCAACAACGGCCGCGTGAACCGTACCGGAGCCGATTCACCCCCGTCGTTGTTCACGGCACCGGAGCGGCTCCAACTTAGGATCTGTCCAGAGTCCTAGCGCTACTTCCGCGTAGCCGTCGACCGTCGCGACATCGCTCTTTCACTGCCGACGATCGCCACCGCAACCGTGCCGGCCTCACCGACTCGCCAGCTGGACCTGCCTACTTCACCATGCCGCCAGATAGGTCGCACCCTCATCTCAAATCACTTTATTTAGGCATCAGTTGTATGAATTTTTATTCTGGGCCAATCGATTCCCAATGGGAAGCAGCACCCCTCGAGGCGGCGGAGCTCCTAGGCTGCGGGTTGGCTGGTGTCTAACGTAAGGGTGCGGGGCCGCAAGTTCGCCGCGGAAGCAGCGCTTAGATGGCTATCTAGATTTGCATGGGTTGAAGGTACTGCCACCACTGAATCTGGATGACGGGGAGTCTTTGTGGATTGGCCCGGGGGCGGCGCAACCACGGCAGTGCGGTGGGGTGGAGAGCGGGGTTTTGGCCGGGGCCATGGACGGCGGAGGCTGGCTGCTCTGCCGTTGGTCGCTGGCTCTTTGGGCAAGATTCCGAATAGTGTTTGCCGGGAGGCACAAGACGGCCATCAAGCCATCCGGCGTAGATCGGACAGTACCAAAATAAAATAAAATTGTGTGACCCCAATTTCATATTTAGTCAACAGACATGTGACCACTCTCGTACCTTGCTGTTGATCTCTTAGTGTATTTCTTCAGATCAAAGAGATATGTCGTTCTTAACATTATGTGTTATCTGCATCTTCAGACACACCCTCTTTCGACTCACCGCAGCTGCTCCAACAAGGGAAGCATACACCGGAAGGGAGCTATAGTCCCCACTCAACAGTTCCCTGCATCGAATGCGCGTGCCCGACATGGACAGCCACAACAACTGCAGGGCCATCGACAAGTCAGCACATGATGGTCACTCCTATGGATGGCAGCCAGATAGGTTGTACCCTCATCTTAGTTGTGTGCAACATTTATGGCGTTATTATTCATCTAAGCATGGAAAATAGATCATCACATTTCACTGTATATTCATGCTGATCTCTTACGGGTCTTGTTCAGGAGTTAACGTGTTCCATAGTTCAGCTAAGATACTTGTTCTTTAGGTAACGTTGTTCCATAGTTATCATCCATCAGCCAATGCTATCCCACAGGCTGGTGATTATAGTATTATACCACTTCTAGTATTACCTATGTTGTTCTTTAATACTTTTGTGTGCCATCTAGTTAATCTCGAGTACAAACGATACATATTCTGTAGCTTTCATCTGTGTTCTCCCTTTAGTTTATGAGACCTGTTGCTGCTAGTTAACCCCAGTCCTACTATTTATGTCGTCTCCTACAGGCACTCATTACATAAATCTAACTACTAGTTGTCTTCCATGCATGTCAGATATAATTGCACACACTGATATATCCACAAGAACCTCACGGAGCAATGTAAAGGCCAATAAACTTGATGTCAATGATACCCAATATGATGGAACATGTAAAGGCAGTTCTTCAGAAGACTTGCAGAAAGATGATGAATCCTCTTCACCCCACAAGGTCCTTGCTCTAACTTGGCCTGTGATATGGGTACAACATGCATATAATGTCCTGGAGTGTATCTACTCTGTTGCAATGCCATGTGCTTAGCATGCTGATCATGCATGTAAATATGTCATGCCTTCCTGTTTTTCAGTACCTATTCCATTCATGATAACATGTTTTCAAATTCAAGTACTGTCATTCTACTCTATCGCAATGCCATCTGCTTAATTTGGACATCATGCTTCTGAATATCTTATGCATTGTTATTCATCAGTATGTACTTCATCTGTCTACCATACCATGTTTTTTTACATTGAAGTGCTGTTCTAGTGCTCTGTTGCAATGCCATCTTATTTTCCCAATCATACACGTGTATGTTGCCTTAGTTATTTCTGTACGTATTCCGCTAGCATACAGTTTTACATTCAACTAGTGTTTTTTTGCTGTGTTGTCCTGTCGTATCCCTAGCTCTTACACCATACTCCCTCCGTCCGGATTACATGTTGCCGAAATGGATAAAAAAGGATGTATCTAGAACTGAAATACGCCTAGACCCATCCATTTTTTTCCGGATGGAGGGAATACATGTCAATATGTCATGCCTTTCTATTCTTCAGTACCTATTCCATCTCTCTGCTGTCGCATGTTTTATAATTAAAGCACCATTCTTCTATACAAGGCATGCAAGGGGAAGACGACTATGTTAGAATCTGAAGGGTTACAAACAAGGCCTTTGCAAAAGATCCAAACGCCAGGAGATAATAAACCAACTCCAGTTTTTATAGATACTGCTCCAGCACAGAGAAACCCAACTCCTACTGATAATAAGCAGATTCCAGTGGCCAAAGAACTAGTCCGCTCCAGTCCAGCAAAAATATGTCAACTCAATTCTAAGAAGCGTGTGCGTATCCTTGCATCATGAAATTTTATAGCATGCTGATCATATTTTCTACATGTTTCTTACCCATCTCTCTTTTAGAAAATAAGCTTAACAGATAGAAGAATTTCTGCAATGGTATCGTTTATGAGGAAAGATTCTTGCAGGAATTCTCTGTGCTCCAATGTAGATGTAAGTACCTGTTGTATATCACTATATTTTTACATCAGCATGTATTTTGTTAATCGGCGTGAATCCAACCTTTATCTGATCTAAATTTAGTTGTAGCAAAATGTATGATTAAAGGCCACAATGTTGATTTTTGTAAGGAAAACTGCCTGGTAGTTTTGCATCCTGAGCTGCATGAGTGTACTATCTCATATCAGTGGGTTTGAATACTTTGGTTCTGCAGTGGGTTTTTCAGTGTTTTTTTACTGTGTTGTCCTGTCGTATCCCTAGCTCTTACATCATACTCCCTCCGTCCGGATTAAATGTCGCAGAAATGGATAAAACTGGATGTATCTAGAACTGAAATACGCCTAGACCCATCCATTTATTTCCGGATGGAGGGAATACATGTCAATATGTCATGCCTTTCTATTCTTCAGTACCTATTCCATCTCTGTTGTAGCATGTTTTATAACTGAATCACCATTCTTCTATATAAGGCATGCAAGGGGAAGACGGCTATGTTAGAATCTGAAGGGTTACAAACCAGGTCTTTGCAAAAGATCCAAACGCCAGGAGATAATAAACCAACTCCATTTTTCATAGATACTGCTCCAGCACAGAGAAACCCAACTCCCACTGATAATAAGCAGATTCCAGTGGCCAAAGAACTAGTCCGCTCCAGTCCAGCAAAAGAATGTCAACTCCATTCTAAGAAGCGTGTGCGTATCCTCGCATCATGAAATTTTATAGCATTCTGATCATATTTTCTACATGTTTCTTACCCATCTCTCTTTTAGAAAATAAGGTTAAACGATAGAAGACTTCCTCCATTGGGATCGTATTCGAGGAAAATATCTTGCGGGAATTCTCTGTGCTCCAATGCTGATGTAAGTACCTGTTGTATATCACTATATTTTTACATCAACATATATTTTGTTAATCGGCGTGAATCTAACCTTTATCTGATCTAAAATTAGTTGTAGAAAAATGTTAAAGGCGCCAATGTTGATTTTTGTAAGGAAAACTGCCTGGTAGTTTTGCATACTGAGCTGCATGAATGTACTATCTCATATCACGCACATTACTGAATTCTAGTGCTTCTCTGGTTGCCCATTCACTCATTGTGTCAATGTTGCTTTCGTACTACCTTACCTGGTTGATGATAGCTGTGCTATATTGTGTTAATTTGGTGTAGGCTAGTTTCCCAAACGTTCGTTGTGTCAATGTTGCTTTCCTATTATCTGACTTGGACAATGATAGCAATGCTAGTGTGTTAATTTTGTGCAGGCTGCTGAAGATAAGAAGAAAAACTCTGAAAACAGCAAGGCAACCCCATTGTTTCTTTCCAGTAAATCTAGGCCAGGTAATATGGCAATAACTCATGATTAATCTGTTTGGTTCCAGTCCTAATTTAAGCTATGATGCAGTGGTCGAGTCACTCTCCACTATCAATAATACAAGCCTACCAAAATCGCCATCTGAATTTGTTCAGTATCCTCTGTCTCGAATGCAACGGAATAAATGTATGTTTGTGAACCAATTAATGGCTGAAGCAATGATGGAAGTGGTGGATGAATCAGAGGTGCAGAGTCATGCGACACAACAACTGATCAATGTTTTCAGAGACAATGTAGCAAAGCAGCAAGAACTTGCCCACATGCTTATGGGCGTCATCTGTGCTGAGGTTGCAGATTGTTAGGTTCTGTTCATTTATTTGCACTGGCATCAATCTTTGATTGCCCAGTGGATGTAATTTCCTGTAATATATGCTAGATGTGCAACGTTATTCCCTGTATGCCGTACCTTTGCTTGATCGGTTTTGGTCCTGTGCATAATTGCTCGTCATAATGGGCTCAAATTATCTAATTTGGCCTAAAGACATGTACGAACTTTAGTGGGCCCATTAAGTTAATGGGCCGTTACTAGGCCGAAAGTTAATGGTCAGCCCTCTTACCTCCTGGGTCGTAAACAGGCCGACATCGAAGCGGGCAACAGGTGGCCCCAATTTATTTCACGGGTCGTTACTAAGTTTGAGCTACATATGGCCCAACTATATTGTAGGCCTTTAGCAGGCCAAAAGAGACATCGGGCTTGTACTGGACCATGAAGAGCATGGGCCGCTAAGAGGCCGAAAGTCTGGTCGTATTGTAAATGGCCCAACTGTGATGTGGGACTTTAGCAGGCTGAAAGAGAAACTGGGCTGGTATTGGACCATGAAGGGCATGGGCCGTTAAAAGGCCAAAACTAAGGTCTGACTACAAATGGCCCAACTCATTTATGGTCCGTTAATAGGCCGAAAGGCACACAGAGACGGGAATTGGCCCAACACTTAAATGGGTCGCTAAAAGGCCAAAACTCAGGTCTGACTACAAATGTCCCAACTGATTTATGGGTCGTCAACAGGCTGAAAGTGACACCGGGCCAGAAATTGGCCCAACACATAAATGGGCCGCTAAAAGGCCAAAACTCAGGTCCGACTACAAATAGCCCTTCAGATTTATGGGTCGTCAACAGGCTGAAAGACACACCGGGCTGGAAATTAGCCCAACATTTAAATGGGTCGCTAAAAGGCCGAAAGATGTACATCCTAAAAATTGGCCCATCCATTAAATGGGCCATTAACAGGCCGAAATCTCATCAGGCCGATATTGAGCCCAAATATATAGCGGGCTGTTAACGGGCTCGAACTGACGATGGGCTACAATGGTGTCAAATCTTTAACGGGCCGTTGACGGGCCGAATTAGCACATCTCGTATGGGCTGTGGGCTTAAATGGACCTGACACAATAGGCCTTATATGGGCCAGCCTACAAATTTTTACTGGGCCGGCCTTTTTCACAAGAATGGGCCACTGTTGGGCTGTGCCACATGTCGACCTATCATAGGCGCCTCCTGTCCAATGAGTGGATAACATCTGTCCCAACGGTGAGGCAACATGTGTTCCCTGCGACCAATGATGATTTTACACGTGGAAAATCCCCATTGGTGCGGGCTGTTAATGGGTTATCAAATCCAAAACCGGACCCAATAGCTTAACGGCGTTCCGTTATGGTGGATGCCACGTGTCGGTCACCCTTCATGGAAGCACTTCTGTGACGCGTGATTTATTGTCATGGAAGCAGACACTTCCATGATGATAATTTTGGTAATGTCATGGAACACTTCTACGACAGCACAGGTATGACTATCTTGATTCTGTCATAAAATCGTCATGGATGTACATGCATGACAAAAAATGCGACCTACTGTGACAAACAGGTATCATCATGGAAGTGTATTTTTTTTGTAGTGCACTAGTATATGAAAGTGACAAAATAAGAAACTCTCTATCATGAAGACCATGGTGCTATTTTGCAGCACAAGTGTGGAAAAAGGATAGTGACATTGTCCCTTCTCTCTTTTTCTCTCATTTTTTTTTATTTTTTTATTTGGGCTTCTTTGGCCTCTTTTTTCATTTGGGATTTTTTGGACTCTTTTATTTTTCATAAAGTCCGGAGACTCATCCCAACTTGTGAGGGAACCATTGCTTCCATCATCCTTTCCTCACATGGGACAATGCTCTAATAATGATGATCATCACACTTCTATTCATTTACAACTCAATGATTACAACTCGATACTAGAACAAAATATGAGTCTATGTGAATGCCTCTGGCGGTGTACCGGGATATGCAATGAATCAAGAGCGACATGTATGAAAAATTATGCATGGTGGCTTTGCCACAAATATGATGTCAACTGCATGATCATGCAAAGCAATATGACAATGATGGAGTGTGTCATAATAAACGGAACGGTGGAAAGTTGCATGGCAATATATATCGCAATGGCTATGGAAATGCCATAATATGTAGGTATGGTGGCTGTTTTGAGGAAGATATAAGGAGGTTTATGTGTGATAGAGCGTATCTTATCATGGGGTTTGGATGCACCGGCGAAATTTGCACCAACTCTCAAGGTGAGAAAGGGCAATGCATGGTACCGTAGAGTCTAGCAAACTGCGGAAGGGTAAGAGTGCGTATAATCCATGGACTCACATTAGTCATAAAGAACTCATATACTTATTGCAAAAGTTTGTTAGCCCTCGAAGCAAAGTACTACTACGCATGGTCCTAGGGGAATCCCGACCTCCACTCATAAGGAAGGCAATGAAAGAACACCCCATGCATCAAATTTGTCACACAACGTTCACCATACGTGCATGCTACGGGACTTGCCAACTTTACCTCAAGTATTTCTCAATTTCATAATTACCCAACTAGCATGACCCTAACATTACCACCTTTATATCTCAAAACAATTATCAAGTATCAAATTTATCATAGTGTTTAATGCACTCCATATGAAAGTTTTTATTTTACCCAACTTGGATGCCCATCATATTAGGACTAATTTTATAACCAAAGTAAATTACCATGCTCTTCTAAGAGACTCTCAAAATAATATAATTGAAGCATGATAGGTCAATAATTTCTACAAAAGAAAACCACCACAGTGCTCTAAAAAGGTATAAGTGAATCACTAGAGCAAAACTGTCTAGCTCAAAAGATATAAGTGAAGCACATAGAGTATTCTAATAAATTTCGATTCATGTGTGTCTATCAAAAAGGTGTGTATAGAAAGGATGATTGTGATAAACTAAAAATCAAAGACTCAAATCATTCAAGACGCTCCAAGCAAACCACATATCATGTGGTGAATAAAAATATAGCATCAAGTAAAGTTATCGATGGATGAAGACGAATGAGGGGATGCCTTCCGGGGCATCCCCAAGCTTAGGCTTTTGGTTGTCCTTGAATTTTACCTTGGGGTGCCTTGGTCATACCCAAGCTTAGGCTCTTGCCACTCCTTATTCTATAATCCATCAAATCTTTACCCAAAAACTTGAAAACTTCACAACAGAAAACTCAACAGAAAATCTCATGAGCTCTGTTAGCGAAATAAAACAAACCACCACTTCAAGGTACTGTAATTAACTCATTCTTTATTTATATTGGTGTTACACCTACTGTATTCCAACTTCTCTATGGTTCATACCCCCCGATACTAGCCATAGATTAATCAAAATAAGCAAACAACACACAAAAAACAGAATCTGTCAAAAACAGAACAGTCTGTAGCAATATGTAACTCTCGAATACTTCTGGAAATCCAAAACTTCTACCAAAATAGGAAGTTCTAGGCAATTTATCTATTAATATTCTTCAAAAAGAATCAACTGAAAAGCAAGTTTCTGTGATTTATGAAAATAATTCTCGTGCGCGCAAAAGTTTCTGTTTTTCAGCAAGATCAAATTAACTATCACCCAAGAAGATCCTATAGGTTTTACTTGGCACAAACACTAACTAAAACATAAAACCACATATAACCAGAGTCTAGATGAATTATTTATTACTAAACAGGAACAGAAAGCAAAGAACAAAAATAAAATTGGGTTGCCTCCCAACAAGCACTATCGTTTAACGCCCCTAGCTAGGCATAGAAGCGAGAACAAATCTAAGTATTGCCATCTTTGGTATGCAATTCATAGGTGGCTATCATAATAGATTCATAAGGTAATTTGATTTTCTTCCTAGGAAAGTGTTCCATGCCTTTCCTTAATGGAAATTGGAATCTAATATTTCCTTCTTTCATATCAATAAATGCACCAATTGTTTTGAGGAAAGGTCTACCAAAAATAATAGGACATGAAGGATTGCAATATATAACAAGAACAATAAAATCTACAGGCACATAATTCCTATTTGCAACAATAAGAACATCATTAATCCTTTTCATAGGTTTCTTAATGGTGGAATCCGCAAGGTGCAAGTTTAAAGAGCAATCATCAAATTCACGGGAACCTAACACATCACACAAAGTTTTTGGAATCGTGGAAACACTACCACCCAAATCACACAAAGCATAGCATTCATGATCTTTAATTTTAATTTTAATAGTAGGTTCCCACTCATCATAAAGTTTTCTAGGGATAGAAACTTCTATTTCAAGTTTTTCTTCATAAGATTGCATTAAAGCATCAACGAATGTTTAGTAAATGCTTTATTTTGACTATAAGCATGAGGAGAATTTAACATGGATTGCAACAAGGAAATACAATCTATTAAAGAACAATTGTCATAATTATATTCCTTGAAATCCAAAATAGTGGGTTCATTGTTATGTAAAGTTTTGACCTCTTTAATCCCACTTTTACCAATTTTTGCATCAAGATCTAAAAACTCCAAATCATTGGGACGCCTTTTAGCTAAAGTTGACTCATCTCGAGTACCATCTTTATCAAGATTCATATTGGAAAACAAAGATTTAATAGGGGACACATCAATCACTTTCAGATCTTCATCCTTATTATCATGAAAACTAGAAGAACACGCTTTCACAAAGCAATCTTTTTTTGCACGCATCCTAGCGGTTCTTTCTTTGCACTCGTCAATGGAAATTCTCATGGCTTTGAGAGACTCATTGATATCATGATTAGGTGGAATAGATCTAAGTTTCAAAGAATCAACTTCAAGAGAAATTCTATCCACGTTCCTAGCCAACTCATCAATCTTAGGCAATTTTTCTTCAAGCAAAGCATTGAAATTCTTTTGAGAAATCATAAACTCTTCAACACTAATCTCAAAATCAGAGGGCAACTTATTAAAATTTCCATAAGAGTCGTTGTAGGAATTACCATAATTATTAGAGGAATTACTAGGGAACGGCCTAGGATTAAAGTTTCCTCTATAAGCGTTGTGACCAAAATTGTTCCTACCAACAAAATTCACATCCATAGATTCATTATGATTCTCAATCAAAGTGGATAAAGGCACATCATTAGGATCAGAGGAAACACTCTTATTAGCAAACAATTTCATAAGTTTATCCATCTTTCCACTCAAAACATTTATCTCTTCTATCGCATGAACCTTTTTACTAGTAGATCTTTCGGTGTGCCATTGATAATAATTAATCATAATATTATCAAGGAGTTTAATAGCTTCTCCTAAAGCGATTTCCATAAAAGTGCCTCCCGCGGCCGAATCTAAAAGATTTCTAGAAGCAAAATTCAATCCGGCATAATTTTTTTGTATAATCATCCATAAATTCAAACCATGTGTAGGGCAATTACGTATCATTAATTCCATTCTCTCCCAAGCTTGTGCAACATGTTCATGATCAAGTTGCTTAAAATTTATAATATCGTTTCTAAGAGAGATGATCTTAGCGGACGAAAATACTTAGAGATAAAAGCATCTTTGCACTTATTCCAAGAATCAATACTATTTTTAGGCAAAGATGAAAACCAAGTTTTAGCACGATCTCTAAGTGAAAACGGAAATAGCTTCAATTTAACAATATCATTATCCACATCTTTCTTCTTTTGCATATCACACAAATCAACAAAGTTGTTTAGATGTGTAGCGGCATCTTCACTAGGAAGGCCAGAGAATTGATCTTTTGTGACAAGATTCAACAAAGCAGCATTAATTTCGCAAGATTCAGCATCGGTAATAGGAGCAATTGGAGTGCTAAGAAAATCGTTGTTGTTGGTATTGGAAAAATCACACAATTTAGTATTATCTTGAGCCATCGTGACAAACAATCCAACACACAAGCACAAAAGGGGCAAAAAAAAGAGGTGAACAGGAAAAAGAGGGCGAATAAAACGGCAAGGGTGAAGTGGGGGGAGAGGAAAACAAGAGGCAAATGACAAATAATGTAATGCTAGGGATAAGAGTTTGCGATGGGTTCTTGGTATGTCTTGACTTGTGCATAGAGTCCCCAGCAACGACGCCAGAAATCCTTCTTGCTACCTCTTGAGCATGTGTTGGTTTTCCCTTGAAGAGGAAAGGGTGGTGCAGCAAAGTAGCGTAAGTATTTCCCTCAGTTTTTGAGAACCATGGTATCAATCCAGTAGAAGGCTACACTCAAATCCCTAGTACCTGCACAAACAAATAAGAACCTTGCAACCAACACGATAAAGGGGTTGTCAATCCCTTCATGGTCACTTGCAAAAGTGAGATCTGATGGAGATAATAAGATAAATATTTTTGGTCTTTTTATGATATAGATTGAAAAGTAAAGATTGCAAGATAAAATAGATCGGGAACTTATATGATGGAAAATAGACCCGGGAGCCATAGGTTTCACTAGTGGGTTCTCTCAAGATAGCATAAGTATTACAGTGGGGGAACAAATTACTGTCGAGCAATTGATAGGAAAGTGCATAGTTATGAGAATATCTAGGCATGTTCATGTATATAGGCATCACGTCCGCGACAAGTAGATTGAAACGATTCTCCATCTACTATTGTTACTCCACACATCGACCGCTATCCAGCATGCATCTAGAGTATTAAGTTCATAAGAATAGAGTAACACATTAGGCAAGATGACATGATGTAGAGGGATAAACTCAAGCAATATGATATAAACCCCATCTTTTTATCCTCGATGGCAACAATACAATACGTGCCTTGCTTCCCCTGCTGTCACTGGGCAAGGACACCGCAAGATTGAACCCATAGCTAAGCACTTCTCCCATTGCAAAAGAGATCAATCTAGTAGGCCAAACCAAACTGATAATTCAAAGAGACTTGCAAAGATAACAAATCATACATAAAAGAATTCAGAGCAGATTCAAATATTATTCATAGATAATCTTGACCATAAACCCACAATTCATCGGATCTCGACAAACACACCGCAAAAAGTATTACATCGAATGGATCTCCAAGAAGACTGAGGAGAATTTTGTATTGAGATCCAAAGAGAGAGAAAAAGCCATCTAGCTAATAACTATGGACCCGAAGGTCTGAGGTAAACTACTCACACTTCATCATAGAGGCTATGGTGTTGATGTAGAAGCCCTCCGTGCTCGATTCCCCCTCCGGCGGAGCACCGGAAAAGGCCCCAAGATGGGATTTCATGAGTACAGAAGGTTGCGGCGGTGGAAATATGGTTTCGTGGTGCTCCTGGATGTTTTCAGGGTATATGGGTATATATAGGCGAAAGAATTCGGTCGGGGGAGCCACGAGGGTGGGGGCGCGCCTACCCCCCTGGGCGCGCCCTCCTGCCTCGTGGCCGCCTTGTTGCTTCCTTGACGTTCACTCCAAGTCTCCTGGATTGTGTTTGTTCCAAAAATAACTCTACCGAAGGTTTAATTCCGTTTGGACTCCGTTTGATATTCCTTTTCTGCGAAACACTGAAATAGGCAAAAAAACAGCAATTTGGACTGGGCCTCCGGTTTATAGGTTAGTCCCAAAAATAATATAAAAGTGTATAATAAAGCCCATTAAACATCCAAAACAGATAATATAATAGCATGGAACAATCAAAAATTATAGATACGTTGGAGACGTATCAGTCGCCCACCCAGGGCTCCGTGCAAGTTCATCCTCTAAGGTACCTCGAAGAGTTCGCGTGGCGGTCGACCTCCTTGGGATGGTCCAGTTCGAGACGGAGTTGGTGAGCGTCCTTCGCGGCAAGTACGATGACATGGGCTGGAGGGTGAGGCTCGCCTGCGCTGGGCACTTTGCTGAGCCATGCATGGACGCCATCGCTGGTAATTACTCGGTCCAATCTATCCCCCACTGATGGCTAGCACTAGCAGTAGCTACTTCCGATCGATCTGAATTTTTTTGAGAACCATGAGTAGCAGATACTGCCTGTTTGTGATGTCGTTGCAACCACCATGTACTTTTATCAGTTTGCATGTTGCATGTTTGATGTTTTTCCTGAGCCGGGGACTGCAAACGAAAGGCCTTCGATCACCCGAAACCTGGGTACCTGCTGGGCAGCGTTTGTTTAACTAGTATTGTACCTACTGATGTTAGATTGCTAGTGCTGATCCGTCACTCATATCACAAGTAGAAATCTCATTATACTATTTTTCTAGAGAGGAAGACACGTGTGTTTCTCATTTAGGGTGTTGTTTCCTTGTTTGGGTAGATTATGTTGGTTTAATGGTTCTGCTTTTGGGGTGGCCTTTGTGATGTTACAGTGAGTGTTGGTTTAATGGTTGTATTGTTTTTAGGTGCATGGATTAGGTGCATGGGTTATTCATAGCATGTTTTGTTTTATAGTTTGTGGGTGAAATGGTTTGCTGGAGATATGTCACCAAATTATATACATAGAAAGTGTGTGAAGGTGGGGGAGATAAGAAGAATATAGGAAAGTGATCAGAAGAAGAGAAGACCAACAAGGTGTCTTGTGCATGCTTTGTTGGTACACTTTACCATTCTCTGTTCTTTCTCTTTCCCGTGTAAAGATCTTTGAGTTATAGTAATGGGTGTTTTAATTATTGAGATTGCATATACTATCTTGTGATGGGAAGTGAATGTTTCTCACACTCGTCATGTCTGTAGTTGTGTCTATTTTATGAGCCCTTGAAAGCAACCTATCTTACTGAAGTTTCAACTTATATATTGTATTTATTTATTGCAAAATTCACATAAGTTCTTCTCCTGGTTGTTGACAAAACATGTTAAAGCTTCAGATCTTGGTCTCGAACCTTGGGTTGATCCATCAAATCTGAGAAGAAATTTCCGCGCGTGAAACCACAGACTGCTTGCCTCCAAAGTTTGTCACCTGCATGTTTCTGGCAATAATCCATGATATGTTTCTTGTCACGATACAATTTCTGAACTTCATTACTAAAATGATTTTGATGTAACTTCTGAACTTCTACTCAATGGCATTCTTTTAGTTTGAGAATTTTAGGGATGATTCATTTCTACCATATGAAACTAGCATGAATACCTTTGCATTAGTACTATATTGAAAAACAGATCTGAAAGGTGAGTGGGGTGAACCTGATAGGAGAGCTGGATGTTCAAGATGCTGGAAGAGGGGCAGAACACCTAGCTGTTAGGCCTCGCCAATCATTTGTTGATTCCATTCAGAGAGGTGATGGCATGGGACCTGACCTTCCAGACCCAAGATCAATATGTACAACAACTTTCATGTTGAATATGCATATAGTTATGTAGTATGTGCAATTTGCTTGCTCTGAGTTTTCTGATGGTGATTTTGGAATATTCCTTTCCATGCTCCAGTTCCACTCCATATTAGTGGTAAAAAAGTGGCCCTATTATTGGATCTCTACTTGGCTCATTACTTTTTTTCCTTAATTTGAAATACTGACATGAAAATCATAGATCTTTGTTTGATGCATAAAAGATCTCTAGTTTGTTTATATGATGGCCCGTTCTTAATTTGTATATAACAACAGAAAGGTGATTTGAGATGCAATGCACCCTTCATCTAAATTCATTATCCAGACTATAATATTTCCTTCAGTCTACAGTCTGTTTACTTTGTATTCTAACAAAAATCTTGACGGTGCGTGTAAACTGTCTTTAATATGTTTGTTGCAGAAATTATGTGAACTGGTAACCGAGTGTTGACACACACTCTTTGCACCTAAACAATTGTGTATTTGTATGTATATGACATTGAAGCATATAGTATGTTTGTGCATTGACTAGCTTAGCTAGCACAGTAGTGTTCTGTTGAAATTTGAGGGATTTCTTTGTTCATAAGTGTCTTTGTTCCCATGCGGTGTGTTTGAAATGTAGGGAGAATCTTGTGGAGGAGTAGGGAGAATTGGGCATCATCTCGCTTGTGCCACTATGGTAAAAACGTAGCACCACTCTTACTTGATGTGCATGTGTTAATACGGCAAAATGATTGAGCTCCATTTGATTTATCTCTTCTCTGTGTAGATAACATGGTGAATGTTGTTCGTGTGACTACGTCTATGCACAAACGGTGAGGACGACAAGGTGAAGATGAAGTGCTGCTATGGTCATGGTAAGAGATCCTCCTCCATGCCTCATAGGATGCAATATCATGTTTGCCCTTGTGAAATCGATGATGATCCTCTAAATATTAGTTATGCTGCTATTGTGGATTAGCTTCCACCCCTAAATGCTATTGACAAGTTATATCCCTTGACTCCTTAGATCAATGGAATTATCATGAGTAGTATACCACCTGAGATGTCTGATTATATACAACATGCACCTCCAAATTGATGTGTTCCAGGTTGTGTCTTTGATTGAAAAGGTTTCTTCACTATAAACTCTTCTATCTATGATAAGTGCAACTAGAAGAATTTATGCCATCTAAAATTCTGTAATCCCTACTTGCTAAAACTTGAGCATTTCAAAGTTTCATATCTAAGTTCAGTTTGTTGATATATGTTGATTATATACTCCTCCTGGTAGAGTTTCTCTTGCTGATAGATGCTTAATTCTTTAGGTTTTATTTTTCTGGTGTGTTTAGCTGATTCTCATGATGTGGTTGTTGTTTTTTTGTCTAAGTACGTGATTGTTTTGATCACCTACTTTAACAGGGGCTCAGGTGTGTGCCTCAAACTCTCAGCGTGGACTCACTGTTTATGTTTATTCGCTTGTAATTGTAAAGTCTGGTCCTCCTTTACTTTCTATAATTGATTGCCTGTTTGATGAGGCAATGCCAACTGTCTAATTTTCGAATGGATGCTAGCTAACGTTTTATTAATCTCTTGGCGTTGATTGTGCGTTTTGATCCTCTAGTGTTTGTGAAGTCCATTGTTATATACCTCTTGTCCATTATTATATACCTCTTGTTGTAGGATGGAAAGTTGTCGCAGCTGGAGCATGTCTCAAAAGAGAGATCAATGAAGTACATTGCACTTTTAGGAAATTCCGTGTGTTCCATAATTCTCTTATTGTATATTCCCCTTATTTCATGATTCCCTCTATTCCTGTGTAAGGTAATGTATTCCTGAGATGATCTATTGTCTTATGTAATCCAAGGAGATGTTTTATGTGATGTGATATGATGAATGATTTGAATTCAACCTAGAGTTTTCCTGATTTGAATAAAAATAATGTTGGATGTATGTGTAACTGGGCTAAAGAGATGTCTTGGGCCCAAGGCTGTGCCAAACATTATCTTTCAAAAGGTTGAGATCTAATATTGGACAAATAACGGAGCTGAAAAAGGCCACGCCTCAACAAGCACTCCACCATTTCAAAAATGAAAAGAAAAAACAAAATGTACAGTAAAAGGCCGTGGCCCAAAAAACTAAACGAAGCTACGAAAACACAAATGCTGAATTGTTGGGCCAGGCCCATGTAAAGCATCGAATTCGACCGGGATGATTCTAATCAACGACCTTTTCATTTGGTCACAATTTTGCCACGTCAGCTTACCACGTCGGATCCGACGTGGTCTAGGCAGACAACCAGCGACCAAAACAAAAGGTCGTTGAACCAACGACCTTTTGTTTTGGTCGTTGCCTTCTACGACCATATCACACAGAAGGTCGTTAATTTCCATTAAAGACGATCAGCTTTTGACCATAAAAGGTCACAAATGAGAAACAACGACCATTCAGTGACCAATAGTGATGGTCGTAACTTGACATATTTCTTGTAGTGGAGGCCGGAGTGGCCAGCAGCAGGGCTAGGCGGAAGGTGCTTGGTGGGTCGTAGGATTTGACCCTCAATTGGGGTACCATATTCCAAGGAGTGGGACACATGGAAATGGAATGGATCCTTCACTTGGCAAGCTGCGCACACCGCACCACACACCATGCTACTTCTAAGACGCGCGGAGGTGGAGAGAAGAGAACAAGAGCCAATGAGCAGGTTCATATTGTGTGTGGATATTTCAACGAGGCAATGTGGCAACATGAACATTTCTCATGTTCTTAACGTGCAAAAAATCAAATGATTTTGTTCTGTGACTATTTAATGTCATGTGAGCTCATGGACCTCGGCTTCTCGGGGATTCTATTCGCCAACACAGTGGCAGAAACATACGCGTACGGCTAGGCAGAACTTTTGTGGATGAAGCTTGGAGAGACTTGTTTCCAACCACGTAGGTGATGCACTTAGCTTCTTCATGGTCGGATCACTGTCCTATGTTAGTGCGGCTATCACATGTGGATCCTAAACGGGCTAGAGCTACATCACGTTATGAAATTATTGGGAAAGACACCCGGCATTTGCGGCCATGATGAAACAAACATGGAAGAACAGAAGACCAGTTGGTAATCTTGGGGCGGTACGTGACGCATTGAGCTGAAGGAGATGATGGCTAGCATGAGGTCATGGAGTAAGGGACATTTCGGTCATGTTGCTACCGAAATTGAAAACTAAGGACAAAACTAGCTGATCTACATCTTTGTGACGTAGATAGGGCACTGATTAGACAATTTTTTTACCAATTAGATGAACTCCTCTATGGCGAGGAGATGTTGTGGTTGCAGTGTTCTAGGATATAATAGCTTAATGAAGGGGAACGGAACACGGCGTACCTCCACCATCATGCTAAGTGGCGTGCAAGAAGAAACTACATGCAGCGGCTAAGGCGTTCTGATGGGTCATGGTGCACCACACCATCGGACATGGAACACGTGGCAACATCTTATTTCAAAGAAGTATACACCAAGGATCCAACTTTAAATCCCGAGGTGGTACTTGAGTGCATAGATGCCATTTTATGTGCCCCGTTTGCTGTGGATGAAGTGTTAGATGCGCTTTTTCAAATTGGGCCCTTAAAGGCACCTGGATCAGAAGGCTTTCCGGCGAGGTTCTACCAATGCAATTGGGCAGTGCTAAAATCTGAAATTACTGCAGTGCTTCTGGAATTTTTCAACTTAGGAATAATGCCTGATGGTGTGAATTATACTGCTATTGTCTTGATCCCCAAAGTTCCTCATTCAAAGGGGCCAAAGGATTTTAGGCCAATAAGTTTGTGCAATGTTATTTGTAAGATTGTCTCCAAGTGCTTGGTTAATTGGTTGCGTCCGCTGCTCACGGATTTGATTTTAGAGAACCAGAGTGATTTTATACCAGTACATCTTATTTCTGACAACTCTATAATTGCTTTCGAATGTCTTCGTTACATACAGTCATTGAAACACAATCATGTTGCCTACGCTTACAAGTTGGATCTCTCGAAGGCTTATGATCGTGTCGACTGGAATTTTCTGGAGCAAGCCATAGGTAAATGGGTCTTCTCTATGGAATGGATTAATTCGATTATGGCTTGTGTGAAGTTAGTTAAATACTCGGTGAAGTTTAACGGAAAATTGCTTCAGTCTTTTACCCCTTTAAGGGATCTTCACCAAGGTGACCATTGTCTCCTTATTTATTCCTCTTTGTTGCTGATGTACTGTCTGCTCTTATTACTAAATCAGTAAATGGAGGGGAATTGAGAGGCGTTACTTTATGCCGTGGGGCTCCAGTGATCTCTCATCTATTATTTGCGGATGACACAATGTTTCTATTTGAAGCATCCGGCCAGCAGGCAAGCATTGTCAAAGGCTTGTTGAACACTTATACCTCAGCGACGGGTCAACTTATCAATCCTGAGAAGTGTTCCATCCATTTTTATGACAATTGCCTTGATTTGGTGGCATAAGAGGTGAAGAGTACTTTGGATGTTATGGATCATGTGTTTAAACAAAAATATTTGGGTCTGCCAATACCTGAAGGAAGAATGCATAAACTGCAATTTGAAACGTTACAAGCTAGGCTCAACAAGAGGCTCGTCGACTGGAGTGAACATTACTTATCCTCGGGGAACAAGGAAATTTTGATAAAGACCGTGGCTATACCCCCCCCCCCTATGTTATCAGTGTGTTTTGTTTGCCGGCTGCTTTCTGTGATGATCTAACCCAAATGATGAGGAAGTACCGATGGGAGTGGAGAATGGGAAGAATAAGATGGCTTGTCTCTGTTGGGAAAAAAGGATGCTACCTGAGGCTATGGGAGGCATGGGTTTAGGGCTATGAGAGCGTTGATCAAGGCTAAGTTGGCGAAGCAAGCCTGGCCACTGCTGGATAGTCCGGACAACTTATGTGCTCGTTTACTAAGGGAAAAATGTTACCCTAACGGCAATAGTGGACACGGTCTTCCCAACCAGCCAGTCGGCAGTTTGGAAAGGAATTGTTTATGAACTTGACCATCTGAAACAAGGTGTCATTTGGCGTGTTGAAGATGGTTCTTTAATTAAAACATGGCGTGACCCCTAGATCCCACAAGGTCATGATCATAGGCATGTCACGTCAAAGATAAATTGACTTAATTGGGTTGCCAATTTTCTTGATGAAAATTGTAACGCCCCAAGACCGATGCACCAGGTGTCTTCCAGTTATTCGCCGTTGTTGCCATGTCATTCGCTTGCATATTGCACCTTGCCATGTCATCATCTGCATTTCATCTGCATGTTTTTCAAAAGTTGCATCCGTTCGGGTCCTTCCAGTTCTCTCCGTTGTCCGTTTTGAGCCCAACCACACTCGCACGCGCCTGCGGCACCTTCGAAATATTATTTTGTAAGTGGCATAAAAATGTTCTTGGAATGGGGTGAGAGTTGGCGTTCGGTCTTATTTTGGTGTGGGTAGACCGCCTGCCAAATTTCGTCGCATTCGGAGTTCGTTTGATAGCCCAACCGTCAATCATACCACCGCAATATAGCCGGTTTATTCGCCGGATGTTTCGGTCTCCGAAACTCCCGCCAGGCCTCTCTCGCTCTTCTCTCCTCTCAGCCCAACCCCTCTTCACAGCCCACCTGCAGCCCCCTAGTTCCCCATCTGCCCGGAGCCGCACGATCGCGATCATATGGTTCGAATCGCTTCCAATCCCCCTAACCTGATCCCTGCCTATTTAAACACCCCCATGCCAAATTTGGGCAACCCTACCCTTCCCCTACCTGCCAGCCGCAGCAAATCCCTACCCTTCCTTGGATCTAGTGCCGCCACCCGCGCCCGCCACTTGTCGCCGGCCAAGTAGCCAGCGCCGCCACTAGCCGTGCCCTCAGCCAACCCCGAGCCGCCACCTCACCTCCTCTCCCCTCCCACCACCGCGCCGGCCTTAAAGGCCCATCGCGGGCCCGCACAGGCCCGAGCCTCCAGTCGCGAGCCCGCGCGCACCCGAGCCCCCGCTCCTCCCTAGGCGCTTCGCCCCGCCCCCTCTCGCCTCCCGCGCCGCCTACCGCCTCCACCGGCGACCGCCGCTGCCGGGCGCCACGTCGTACCTCGCCGACCCCGTCGCCTCAGCCCTCTCCCCTGACATCCACCGCCGTCATCCCGCCCGCAAGCCTCCACCCATGCCCAAGCTTCCCGGCCTCGTCGGCCTCAACCCTGCCGGTCCCGGGATTCCATAGCCACCGCCGCCGTGTGGTGCTCACCGCCGGCCCCGTTGGCGAGCCGTGGCCAAATCCCGCCTCTGCGTCGGCCTCGCCGAACCCCTGCGTCACCGATCCACCGTCCTCCAACCCTACCTCGCCCGGATCCGCGCCCTCCGCGACCCCACGCCTCGCCGGCGTGCCTCCCGGTCACGTCGCGCCGGCCATGGCCTCCTCTGTCCCCGCCGGACATGTCCGGAGGAGCCCGGATATGTCCGTCCATTCACCCTCCTCGAGGTCTAATTTTTCGCCCGTCTTTTTCTAAAATCATCATATTATGTGTGCATGTTTCAGTGTTGGTAACTTTGTGCATGTGGCTCCGTTTTGGGTGTATGATATGTCAAAATGTTCATCTATTGATGCTCTACACGCGGTTGCATTTTCATTCATGTTACTATTCATATTGATGCCTTAATCATCATTGCAAAACTGCTAAGTGATATAAACTGCTGAAATCTACTGTTTGTTAACATCATGTATGCATCTTATGAGTGCTATAACTTTGTTCCTGTTGATCCTATGATGATGATCTTGATATGCACATGTTCTGCTCTTCATGTTATACATGTTGGTGTGCTTTGCATTCATGTTAGGATGCATCTTGACATCTTAATCTCTGTTGCAAAACTGCATGTTGTTGTCAACTGCTCAAAACTGTTATAAATTGCACTTTTGTCCATTTTATATCTTTTTGTGTGATTTTCTTTTGAGCATCATGTCTATAAATTTTAGGATCATATTTATGCCATCTTTACATTGGTGCAACCCATATATTTTTATATGCCTTGTAGTGAGTGCATCAAGCTTGTGAAGTGGGCTACTTGATGTTAATGTTTTGTCAAATCTGTTTCTGTCATATCATGTTGCCATGCTTGCTTGATGCTCCCAATCAATTCATGCATAATATGGAGATTCTTAGTTGACATGTTTTGTTATCCATGTTAAGCTCTATCATTCCATGCCTTTTTATGCCCTATATATTTTCTGTAGCATATGTTTTCATTGCCATGAACATGTCTATATGTTGTTCCAGTTTTCTGTTAACTTCATGATGCCTTGTTGTGAGCTTGTTGTTGAGTGATAGATGCCTATTCTGGAGATTCTCCAATTACATGTTTTGAAGTATGCTATGAGTACTTTGTTCACATGCCATGTTTGCTAACTTGGATATAATATGCCTCTGTTCTGTGCTTGCAAACATGCTATGATAATGTTGTTGGTTTACACTTGCTCAAACTGTTTCAACATTCAATCTTGTCATGTTGGTTCCCACTAATCCATGAGCCATATGTATATGATGCCATGAAGGTATTTGCTCTTTGTTCTGTGTAATGTCATTCCATGCCCTTGGTTGCTATGTTTACTTGCTATAGCTTGGCTCTTTCTTACTCTCAAGTTGCCATCATTTTAACTCTGCTCATGCATATGCTCATGTGTTACAAAGTTGCATTTTGCATTGATCATATTGGTTTAATCTTGATGCCTATGAACTTGAACCTTAATGATATTTGAATTTTGTCATCTGTACATGAAGTGCATGTCAAGTTTGTGCTCTTATGATTCACGTAGCATGTTGTTTTGATGTTTACAAAGTGCCTACTTGCTGTTTTGGGCAGATTGTTGTTATATCTTGTTTGGAGTGTATGTGTTGCACCGTTGCTCCGTTTTGAGCATGCTCTATATGAAACTTGCTTGATTTTGCATATAGTTTCATCTTATCATGTTGCATCCATGTTTGGAGAGTGGTTTCTTGATGTTTGAATGCATTTTGCATCAATGCCATGTTTAACTTGTTTTGCTCATATATTCTAGGCCGTAACTCCAAATTAAATGAACTTCATATGTAACTTGACTAGAATCTCATGTAGATCATCTTGGTGCATCTTAACGTGATGTTTAACTACTTGAACATAAGGTTTGTTCAGATCTGGACTAATTTCGAAATTTGCATATATGGACTTACCGGATTTGTTATATGTTGTTTCCGGCCTCATTTAAACTTGCTTTGATGTGTTGTTCTTGTTTGCACCATCTCTTGCCAAGAATAGCATCATATAGCCTTTGTCATGCATCATACTTGGTTGAGCATCATGTCATGTTTATGTGTTGTGTGTTTACCGTGTTGTTTCTTCTTTCCCGTTGTGCTTCTTCTCGATAGTTCCTGTTTCGTTGCGATCGTGAGGATTCGTTCGACTACGCTTGGTTTGTCTCCGCCCGTTCGTATTCTTCATGGACTGGTTCTTCTTCCTAGCGGGATTTCAGGCAAGATGACCGTTACCCTGGATCTCACTACTATCACTGCTATGCTAGTTGCTCTGTTCTATCGCAATGTTGTGCTACCTATCACTTGTTTATCAAGCCTCCCAAATTGCCATGTCAGCCTGTAACCTTTTCCACCCTTCCTAGTAAACTGTTGTTTGGCTAGGTTACCGCTTTTTCTCAGCCCCTCTTATAGTGTTGTTAGTTGCAGGTGAAGTTGAAGATTGCTCCATGTTGGAACATGTTTATGTTGGGATATCACAATACCTCTTAGTTAATTAATGCATCTATATACTTGGTAAAGGATGGAAGGCTTGGCCTTATGCCTGGTGTTTTGTTCCACTCTCGCCGCCCTAGTTTCCATCATATCGGTGTTATGTTCCTTGATTTTGCGTTCCTTACGCGGTCGGGTTTATGGGAACCCCTTGACAGTTCGCTTTGAATAAAACTCCTCCAGCAATGCCCAACATTGGTTTTACCAGTTTCCTAACATAACTAAAATTTAAATAGGGGATTTTTTCGGACCCCTAGTTTCTTAATCAACCCCCTTGGGCCAGTGCTCCTCTGAGTGTTGGTCCGAAACAGGCAGACTGCAGGGCCACCGCGGGGTAACTTGAGGTCTGGTTTTACTCGTAGGTCTTGCTGGTTTAGTTTTACCATGCTCGAAATGTCTTGTAACCGGAATTCTGAGGCTGATCGGGTCTTCCTGGGAGAAGGATTATCCTTCATTGATCATGAGAGCTTATAATGGGCTAAGTTGGGACACCCCTGCAGGGTATAAACTTTCGAGAGCCTTGCCCGTGGTTATGTGGCAGATGGGAATTTGTTAATATCCGATTGTAGAGAACTTGTCACTTGACTTCACTAAAATGCATCAACCGCGTGTGTAGCCGTGATGGTCTCTTCTCGGCGGAATCCGAGAAGTGAACACGGTTTGGGTTATGTCTGGACATAAGTAGTTCAAGATCACTTCTTGATCATTACAAGTTTGCGACCGTTTGCGTAGCTTCTCATCTTATTCTTGTATTCGTAAGTTAGCCACCATACATGCTTAGTCGCTTGTTGTAGCCTCACCACTTATCCATTCCATACCCATTAAGCTTCGCTAGTCTTGATACCCATGGTAATGGGATTGCTGAGTCCTCGTGGCTCACAGATTACTACTCCCTCCGTTCCATAATGTAGTGCCTATAGATTCTTACAAAAGTCATACACTACAAACTTTGACCATGTTTATAGAGAAAAGTAGGTACATCTAGAATACCAAATGCACATCATTGGATACATCATGAGTTATATTTTCAGAATGTACATGTTTGGTATTGTAGATGTAGACTGTTTTCTCTATACACTTGGTCAAAGTTGGCAAAGTTTGACTTTTGCAAAAATCTATAGGCACTACATTGTGGAATAGAGGGAGTACAACAACAGTTGCAGGTACAGGTAATGTGGTGATCATGACGCGAGAGCGATGTTTACTTGTTTTGGAGTTCTGCTTTTGCTTCTTCTATGTTCAGGGGATAGGTTCCTAGTCGACAGCCTGGGCTAGCAGGGTGGATGTCGTTAGAGCTTCTGTTTGTGTTTCATCCATAGTCGGATGTTGCTCTTATGTATGATGTTGTTGTATTCATGTGGCATTGTATGCCTCTTGTATGTATCCCCAACTATTATGTAATGGTACGATTTAATGATATCCACCTTGCAAAAGCGTCTCCAATATGCGCTTCTATACTTGGTGGGATCTTTGAGTTCCTTTAGGATAGGGTCGCATATTGGGTATGACAAGTTGGTATCAGAGCCTCGACTGACCATAGGAGCCCCCTTGATTGTTCGTAGTTTGGCCGTTATCGAGTCTAGAAGAAAACTATTTCTGAGTCTAGTTATATCGGAGAGTAGGAATTCTTTTTACTCCTCAGCACCTTCGTCGCTCTGGAGAGGAATCTTGACGTAGGTGTTTTGAATTACTCCTCTTCCCTTTCAAATATTCTTTAGGATCACGCAGTTGGTTTTTCCTCGTTGGTTCTCAGCTCTTTTCATCGGTTGCATTTCTCGTCAAGACGATTCGACCCTCTTTGTTTTCGCAAGATCAATCCTCAGTTCCTTCTCAGTGATGAGATTCTCCCCGTCCTCGGTTGTTTTCTTTTCCCACCCACCCACCCTTTTTCTTCTTGGAGCCGGAGTCCAGCATCGAGTATCCATCCTACTCGTGCGAAGTCTTTTCATTCTTCCCTCAATTATTTCAACCGGTGAATTCTCATCTCATTTGACATTCTTCATCTATTTTTCTTCTCTGGTGGACTTAATTCAAGTTTTTTGGGTTGATCATATTCTTTTCCTTGGATCAAGTGTTTTCCCTGCTCGTTGCCTCTCGCCAGTTTATCCTTCCGGAGTGCTCAAGACACCTCAGGAGATTCATCTGTATTTGAATTAATTCGAGGTTATCACCTCATTCAAATATTTCAATTGTTGCGGTGCATTCGCTCTTCTATCATTCATTCTCAACGGTGTTTCTTTTCAGTGGGCCCTTTCCCACAGGTCTTTTCCCAGGATCTTACCCGACTCTTCTAATTATTCCGGAGCCATTCCTAATTCTTTTCAAAGTGTGATGTAAGATTGGATTCTATCAATCACTTGCCTTCTCCAAGATCGCTTTCAAATTATTTTCATTGTTGGCTCAACCTCTTTGCTTTCATTCTCCTGGAGTATCTCAGTAATTTTGGGTGGTGTTTCTCGTGGTCTTTCCCTACATTTGAAGGCCAAAGAGGAGGTTTTCCTCTAAATCTTGTCCGCTCTCTTGAATATGCATGGTTCTAACTTCATGTTATCCTCTCGAACTATTCCATTTGTCAGATATTCTTTTCTTACCCATCCGGAGTATGTCAGCAGTTGTTTTCTGTTTCTTTTCATCGGAGGCCATCATTCCAGAAGAATTCTTCGTCCTCAGATTTTAGCTACCATTATCCAATTATCCCGGCGCTTCATTCTAGTGCTCTTTAATCAGCTCGTGATCTCTTTGTTCTTTTGCATCTAAATCGCCTTGGCATATTTGTTCTTCTAATTCTTCCCGGTGATTCATTCTCTTTCATCGGCCATTTTCGAATTCTTATGGTGGTTCCTTCCATTTTCCAGCCGGAGTGCTACCGGAATTCTTTCATTCATATTACTTTTCTACGTTGTTTTAACCGGAGTGGTTTCAGAGTCTATCTTGTTTCTTGAGCTTTTCATTCTCGTCTTATTCGTCGTTCCTCTTTTCTATCGAGTGCCCTCGACCTTGTTCATCTTCCCTCTTTGAGCTCTTGCTTCACCTCGTCCTCTTTCTCTTCCATCTTGTTCCTAAGATCTTGGGACGAGATCTCTTGTTAGTGGAGGAGAGTTGTAACACCCCGAGACTGATGCGCCAGGTGTCTTCCAGTTATTCGCCGTTGCTGCCATGTCATTCGCTGACATGTTGCACTTTGCCATGTCATCATCTGCATGTTTTTCAAAACTTGCATCCGTTCGGGTCCTTCTAGTTCTCTCTATTGTCCGTTCTGAGCCCAACCACGCTCGCACGTGCCCGCGGCACCTCCGAAATATTATTTTATAAGTGGCATAAAAATGTTCTCGGAATGGGGTGAAAGTTGGCGTGAGATCTTATTTTGGTGTGGGTAGACCGCCTGCCAAATTTCGTCGCATTCGGAGTTCGTTTGATAGCCCAACCGTCAATCATACCACCGCAATATAGCCGGTTTATTTGTCGGATGTTTTGGTATCCCAAATTACCGCCGGGCCTCTCTCTCTCTCTTCTCTCCTCTCAGCCCAACCCCTCTTCACAATCCACCTGCAACCCACCAAGTCCCATGTCTGCTCGGAGCCGCACGATCGCGATCGTACGGTTCGAATCGCTTCCAAACCCCCCTAACCTAATCCCTACCTATTTAAACACCCCCCATGCCAAATTTGGCTAACCCTACCCTTCCCCTACCTCCTAGACGTAGCAAATCCCTTCCCTTCCTCGGATCCAATTCCGCAACCCGAGCCCGCCACTTATCACCGGCCAGTGGCCAGCGCCGCCGCCAGCCGCGCCCTCAGCGAACCCAGTGCCGCCACCTCACCTCCTCTCCTCTCCCACCAACGTGCTGGCCCTGCAGGCCCATCGCGGGCCCACGCAGGCCCGAGCCGCCCACTGCGAGCCCGCGTGCACCCGAGCCCCCACTCCTCCCTAGGCGCTTCGCCCCGCCCCCTCGTGCCTCCCGTGCCGCCTGCCACCTCCGCCGGTGACCACCGCCGCCGGGCGCCGCTTCATACCTCGCCGACCCCGCCGCCTACTCCGTCTCCCCTGACCTCCGCCGCCGTCGTCCCGCCCGCGAGCCTCCGCCCACGCCCAACCTCCCCGGCCTCGTCGCCCTCAACCCTGCCGGCCTCGGGATCCCGCAGTCACTGCCACCACGTGGTGCTCACCGCCGGACCCGTTGGCGAGCCGCGGCCAGATCCCGCCTCTCCGCCGGCCATGCCGGACCCCTGTGCTGCCGATCTGCCGTCCTCCGGCCCTGCCACGCCCGGATCCGCGTCCTCTGCGACCCTGCACCTCGCCGGCGTGCCTCCCAGCCGCATCGCGCCGGCCATGGCCTCCTCTGCCTCCTTTGTCCCCGTCGGACATGTTCGGAGGAGCCCGGATATGTCCGTCCAGTCACCCTCCTCGAGGTCTAATTTTTCGCCCAAGTCCTTTTCTGAAATCATCATATTATGTGTGCATGTTTGAGTGTTGGTAACTTTGTGCATGTCACTCCATTTTGCGTGTATGATATGTCAAAATGTTCATCTGTTGATGCTCTACACGATGGTTGCATTTTCATTCATGTTACTGCTCATCTTGATGCCTTAATCATCGTTGCAAAACTGCTATGTGATATAAACTGTTGAAATCTGCTGTTTGTTAACATCATGTATGCATCTTGTGAATGCTATAACTTTGTCCCTGTTGATCCTATGATGATGATCTTGATATACACATGTTCTACCCTTCATGCCCTACATGTTGGTGTGCCTTGCATTCATGTTAGGGTGCATCTTGACATCTTAATCTCTACTGCAAAAGTGCATGTTGCTGTTAACTGCTGAAAACTGTTATAACTTGCACTTTTGTCAATTTTATATCTTTTTGTGTGATTTTCTTTTGAGCATCACGTCTACATATTTTAGGAGCATAATTATGCCAACTTTACAGTGGTACAATCCATATATTTTGATATGCCCTGTAGTGAGTTCATTGAGCTTGTGAAGTGGGCTACTTGCTGTTAATGTTCTGTCAAGTCTGTTTCTGTCATATCATGTTGCCATGTTTGCTTGATGCTACCAATCAATCCATGCTTAATCTGGATATGCTTAGTTGACATGTTTTGTTTTCCATGTTATTCTCTATCATTCCATTTCTTTTGATGCCCTATATATTTCTTTTATCATATGTTTTGATTGCCATGAACATGTCTATATGTTGTTACAGTTTTCTATTAACTTCATGATGCCTTGTTGTGAGCATGTTATTGAGTGATACATGCCCATTCCGGAGATTATCCAATTACATGTTTTGAAGTATGCTATGAGTAATTTTTTCACATGTCATGTTTGCTAATTTTGGATATAATATACCTCTGTTCCGTGCTTGCAAACTTGCTATGATAATGTTGCTGTTTTACACTTGCTGAAACTGTTTCAACATTCAATCTTGTCATGTTGGTTCCCACTAATCCATGAGCCATATGTATATTATGCCCTGAAGTTATTTTCTCTCTGGTATGTTTATTTTGATTCAATGCCCTTAGTTGGTATCTTAACTTGTTGTAGCTTGTCTCTTTCTTGCTCTCAAGTTGCCATCATTTTAACTCTGCTCATGCATATGCAACTGTGATACAAAGTTGCATTTTGCATTGATCATATTGGTTTAATATTGATGCCTATGAACCTTAACATTAATGATATTTGAAGTTTCTTATCTATAGATGAAGTGAATGTCAAGTTTGTGCTCTTATGATTCCTTTATCATATTGTTTTGATGTTTACAAAGTGCCTACTTGCTGTTTTGGGCAGATTGTTGTTATGTCTTGGTTGGAGTGTATGTGTTGCACCTTTGCTTCGTTTTGAGCATGCTCTATATGAAAATTGCTTTATTTTGCATGTAGTTTCATCTAATAATGTTGCATCTATGTTTGGAGAGTGTTTGCTTGATGTTTGAATGCATTTTGCATCAATGCCATGTTTAATTTGTTTTGCTCATATCTTCTAGGTCGTAGCTCCAAATTAAATGAACTTATATGTAACTTGACTAGAATCTCATGTAGAACATCTTGGTGCATCTTAACTTGATGTTTAACTACTTGAACATAAGGTTTATTCAGATCTGGACCAATTTCAAAATTTGCATATAGGGACTTACCGGATTTGTTATATGTTGTTTCCGGCCACATTTAAACTTGCTTTGATGTGTTGTTCTTGTTTGCATTATCTCTTGCCATAAATAGCATCATATAGCCTTTTTCATGCATCTTACTTGGTTGAGCATCATGTCATGTTTATGTGTTGTGTGTTTACCGTGTTGTTTGCTTCTTTTCGGTTATGCTTCTTCTCGATAGTTCCTTTTTGTTGCGATCGTGAGGATTCATTCGACTATGCTTGGTTTGTCTCCGCCCGTTCGTCTTCTTCATGGACTCGTTCTTCTTCCTAGCGGGATTTCAGGCAAGATGACCGTTACCCTGGATCTCACTACTATCATTGCTATGCTAGTTGCTTCGTTCTATCGCTATGTTGCACTGCGTATCACTTGTTTATCAAGCCTCCCAAATTGCCATGCCATCCTCTAACCTTTTCCACCCTTCCTAGCAAACCGTTGTTTGGCTAGGTTACCGCTTTTGCTCAGCCCCTCTTATAGCGTTGTTAGTTGCAGGTGAAGTTAAAGATTGCTCCATGTTGGAACATGTTTATCTTGGGATATCACAATATCTCTTATTTAATTAATGCATCTATATACTTGGTAAAGGATGGAAGGCTCGGCCTTATGCCTGGTGTTTAGTTCCACTCTTGTCGCCCTAGTTTTCGTCATACCGGTGTTATGTTCCTTGATTTTGCGTTCCTTACGCGGTCGGGTTTATGGGAACCCCTTGACAGTTCGCTTTGAATAAAACTCCTCTAGCAAGGCCCAACATTGGTTTTACCAGTTGCCTAACATAACTAAAATTTAAATAGGGGATTTTATCCGGACCCCTAGTTTCTTAATCAACCCCCCCCCCCGGGCCAGTGCTCCTTCGAGTGTTGGTCCGAAACGGGCAGACTGCGGGGCCACAACAGGGCAACTTGAGGTCTGGTTTTACTCGTAGGCTGACCTATCCATTGTGCCCTGAGAATGAGATACGTGCCGCTCCTATCAGGATTTTTCGGCACACCAGGAGGTCTTGCTGGTTTAGTTTTACCATTGTCGAAATGTCTTGTAACCGGGATTCCGAGGCTGGTCGGGTCTACCCGGGAGAAGCAAGATCCTTTGTTGATCGTGAGAGCTTATAATGGGCTAAGTCGGGACAACCCTGTAGGGTATAAACTTTCGAGAGCCATGCCCGCGGTTATGTGGCAGATGGGAATTTGTTAATATCCGGTTGTAGAGAACTTGACACTTGACTTAACTAAAATGCATCAACCGCGTGTGTAGCTGTGATGGTCTTTTCTCTGTGGAGTCCGAGAAGTGAACATGGTTTGGGTTATGTTTGGACGTAAGTAGTTCAGGATGACTTCTTGATCATTACTAGTTTGCGACTGTTTGCATAGCTTCTCATCTTATTCTTGTATTCGTAAGTTAGCCACCGTATATGCTTAGTCGCTTGCTGTAGCCTCACCACTTATCCATTCCATACCCATTAAGCTTTGCTAGTCTTGATACCCATGGTAATGGGATTGCTGAGCCCTCGTGGCTCACAGATTACTACAACAACAGTTGCAGGTACATGTAATGCAATGATCATGATGCGAGAGCGATGTTTACTTGTTTTGGAGTTCTTCTGCTTCTTCTTCGTTCAGGGGATAGGTTCCTAGTCGGCAGCCTGGGCTAGCAGGGTGGATGTCGTTAGAGCTTCTGTTTTTGTTTCATCCTTAGTCGGATGTTGCTCTTATGTATGATGTTGTTGTATTCATGTGGCTTTGTATGCCTCTTGTATGTATCCCCAACTACTATGTAATGGTATGATGTAATGATATCCACCTTGCAAAAATGTCTCCAATATGCGCTTCTATCCTTGGTGGGACCTTCAAGTTCCTTTAGGATAGGGTCGCATATTAGGCGTGACAAAAATGGAGCACGTAACGTTCAAAGGCTTCGAGAACATTTTTGGGACTTGGATGTTTGCGAGATAATCAAAATACGAACATCTCGAGGCAATGGACATGACTTTATTACTTGGTTTCCGGAGAAGAGTGGTTCATTTACCATCAGGAGTGCTTATCATTTGGCAAAGGAGGAGCATAACCATGCCATGGCGACGGTGCAATGAGCATGAATCCATTGGGCCGCCGTCCTATCTAGCAATGCATTTGAGCTGTCCAGGCCCCTCTCAGAATGCGTATAATGGCTTGTAAGGTGGTCTCGGGTGCAGGGGCAACAAATTCGTGAAAGAAGTATTACCACATTTCAAAAAAGGATAGCTGTCTGTGTACGGCAAGGACAAAGAAAGCAGCTTCCACGCATTAGTCACATGCGATCATGCGTGTGCACTGTGGGAACAAATGCACAGGGTGTAGAAGCCACCTGATCACGTATGCTAGTTGATACTCGAAAGGACTAGCTTTTAAACATTCTTGCTAATTGTCGGGAAGAGATGAGGGATCATACAATAATGTTGATTTGGAGGATCTGGTCATTCAGGTCAGATTTAGCGCATGGGAAAGAGGTGTCGTCTCCCCAGGTGTCATCCGATTATCTTCAAAGTTACATGCAATCTCTTGACCTATCCAAGAAGTATAACACGGAGGAAATCATGAAAGGGAAAATGCCAATGGTTGAGGAAAGACCGTCATCCATGAAAGGGTGGCTACTGTTTTCTCTAGCATGGCCGAGCCCACCAGATAACAGGGTCGCTTTATCTGTTGGTAGGGCCTTCTCCAGTTGGATGAATCGGCGTCGGCTGGTATGATCTTGAGGAGACATGATGGGAGTGTGATCTTTGCGCCCACGTCTTGCACGTGATATGTACAAGGCGAGTTTTGTAGTTGAGGCGAATGAAGTCGGTTTTTCCATTGTTTTCACCGGTTTCTTTCTTTGTTTTTCTTTGTGTTTTTCTTTTTTTTGTCCATTTACTGTTTGGTTTTCTTTTTTCCTTCTCCATTTTTTGTTTGGTTTTATCTTAGATTTTTACTATTTTTCTATAAATTTTAGGTATATATATATATAGATATATAATATTTTTCTTATACATGTTTAACATTTTTAGAACACGTGATGAACACTTCTTCTATACACATTGTTTTTTCATTCCTCTTTCATTTTATATTTGGTTTATTTGTTTCTTTTTCAATTGTCTATGTTTCTTTATGGGTCTCATACTACATTTTTTGTATACGTGAACACCATTTTTCTAATAATTAACATTTTTCCAATACAAATTATCATGTTTCTAATATAAGGTCAGCATTTTTTCTATTACAAATTTGTAATATTTTTGAAACGCTTGGTTAACATTTTTTGAATACATAATAAAAAAATTGTATACATTTTCTTTATTTTTTAAGACATGGTCAAAAAAATTGAAGTACACATTTAACACTTCCTTGATTAACATTTTTTAAATATTTTTTAACATGTTTTTCAAATGCTTGATTAATATTTTTATATACATGATCTGAAAGGATCGATATAGTTAACTAGAGTGGGGGGGGTTGAATAGGCAACTAACAATTTTTAGCTTTTCTTTACCAAATTTAACTTTGCATTAAAGTTGGTTGTCTAGATATGCAACTAAGTGAGAAACGTATATGATGCAACAATAATAAGCACACAAGCAAGCAAGGATAGCACACAATAAAGCTTGCAAAAGTAAAGGGAGAGATAACCAAAAGGGGTACCGATGGAGACGAGGATGTGTTACCGAAGTTCCTTCCTTCTGAAGGAAAGTACGTCTCCGTTAGAGCGGTGTGGAGGCACAATACTCCCAAAGAAGCCACTAGGGCCACCGTATGCTCCTCACGCCCTCACAGAATGCGAGATGTCGTGATTTCACTATTGGTGCCCTTGGAGGCGGCGACCGAACCTTTACAAACAAGGTTGGGGCAATCTCCACAACTTAATTGGAGGCTCCCAATGACACCACGAAGCTTCACCACAATGGACTATGGCTCCGCGGTGACCTCAACCGTCTAGGGTGCTCAAACACCCAAGAGTTACAAGATCCGCAAGGGATTAGTGGGGGGATCAAATTTCTCTTGGTGGAAGTGTAGATCGGGGCCTTCTCAACCAATCCCTAGAAAATCAACAAGTTTGATTGGCTAGGGAGAGAGATCGGGCGAAAATGGAGCTTGGAGCAACAATGGAGCTTGGGGATAGAAGAGGTGAGTCTTCTTGGAGAAGAAGACCCCTTTATATAGTGGGGGGACACATCCAACCATTATGCAGCCCGCAGCCCGCATCTGGGCTGTACTACCATTGCAGGAGCGGTAGTACCGCTGCCACAGCGGTACTACCGTTGTGGCAAGCAGGCATAAGGCAACCAGGGCTGAGGGAGAAGAAGTACACGCACTAGGGCGGTACTACCGCCTTGAGGGCGGTACTACCGCCGATAAGCGGTACTGCTGCTCCCTACAGCCGCTGGAAAACAGGGAGGGCAACGAGCTGAGTAGCAGTTGGAGCGGACGTAGGAGCGGTACTACCGCTGATAAGCAGTACTACTGTGACCTACTGCGGCTCCTATTACCACTCCTTTGTGTGGTCCTTTACGGAAACCCGACACGGAAAATCGAGACCACAGCAGGGGCGGTAGTACCAGCGGCACTAACAAGCGGTACTATTGCCGATAGGCGGTACTACCCCCCTGGCCGTGGTACTACCGCTTAGCACATAGCACCCCTTGTTTTGCACAGCACAGAAACTCCAAAGAAGCAGGAAGAAAGCAAGGGTGCAAGGAGAATGTGAACGTGATGATTCCACCCACACTCTTCTGAAACGGATCCCCTCTTGATAGTACGGTTATCCCTATGACTCAATTCCACCGAAAAGAAACGAAGGAAAATAATCCATCTAAAGTGAAGTCCTCCAGGGGTAACAATCGCATAGTGCCCTTATATTTGATAACCTGAAAAGCTTAATGCACATGATTAGTCCTCGAGGGGTAACAATCGCATAGTGCCCTTATATTTCACCCTAACAATCTCCCCCTTGTTGGTGGACCGATGACAACACGGAATTTGCACAAAATATAGTAATTGGAAATTAAGCAAACCCTCTCCCAACAAAATATAGACGGGCTCCCCCTAGAGATGTGCACTAGGGAAATTAGCATGAAAGGCTATGTGCACATCTTTTAGAATCAAACTCCCCCTATATTTTATAGATAGGCAACATCCTTGCATATAAGAATAACAACAAGTACAGCTAAGCAAGGACAAGCATGAGAGCAATAATATAAGTGTCGGTAATGAAGCATCTCACATGATAACAGAGTACTTGACACTAAAGTAGATAAGATAGGGTAGTCCACATATGTCTTACACTATATGGTCTCTCACAGCCGAAAGAAAGCGAGCGAAAACGAACGAACACAACAAACACGAACACGCAAACACAAAACCCGAAGCAAATCCCTAACTCTCCCCCTTTGGCAGCAAGACACCAAAGGGAAAGGGATGACACGATGGTAGTAGATCTCCATGGCATCACTCGTCATGCTCCTCCTCCTCCTCAGGGACCTCTGCAGCACGGGGAGAAGCGTGAACTCCGGTGTCCTCCTAAGTGTCAGACCACGGGTAGTGCAGGCCGATCCAAGTCTCATCATCAGTGATCCGCTCCTTAGAGCCATCGACAACCTCAAGGCCAACCTGTCTCACAATGGCCTTGTCACGACGACGAGCCATCTTGGCCTCCTTGTGAGCCTTGTACCGGCCCTTGGCCTGAAAGCAGAACAGATGCTTCATCTTCTCGTTCTCCTCAAATGGAGGCACGTACTCCTGCCCATCATCATCCTCATCATCTGCACCAGATAAGATAGTCTCCTGCACTGGAAGTGCCGGAGTAGACGAACTCCACTTCTCCTTCTGACGCAGCTCGATAGTATCATGAGAAACCATATTGTCTGTGACAAGCTCCTCATCTGGAAACTTGGATGCCCAAGTGTCCTCGATAAGCTGCATAACATAGGGTCCATAAATGATGCACTTGTGCTCCATGACAGCAGAGTGAAGTTTATACCACATCACATGTGACACATCCAGCACCTGCTGAGAGCCCTGCTCTTCTTGACAGATTAGAAGCATGTCAACAAGGTAAGAGTGCACCTGACACAAGTTGCCAATCCGAGGAAACAGGGTGTTCCGGAAGTTCCGATGCATGATGTCTAGAAAGGGCTAGAGCTCATAAGAAACCTTCCCAGTCTCAGACACATGCCTGGTAGAATAGGGCCAAAGCTTTTCCTTATGAGTAGAGGCAATCTCCTTATGAGGGCGAAACCCAAGTGGGGTCCGGGCATCCTCATCATTGTATGATAAGCTGACCATGAAGTCCTTCCATGGTGCGGACAGAAGATGACCATTGGTCATCCAAGACAGAGTACGGGCCTGATCATGCCCAAAGTGAACGGTGGCAAAGAACTGGGCCACGAGCTCGGCATCAAAGTCTTTGTTGAAGGTAATGGTCCTCTTGATGTCCCACTCCTCACACCTCTACAGAGCATTCCCAAAGTATAGCAGGTCCTTCTCCATGTGCTAGAGATCGACAGACTTGACCTTCACAAACAAGTTCTTCTTTTGCTTCAAGACATCGTGATAGATGGACTGCTGAAACCTGTTCCAGAACTGACGCCTCTGAAGAGCAGGCTCTTGGTCCACATGGTACGGATTGTGCTTCCTCTTGGTATAGGACTCCATTGCAGACATCTGATTAGCACGTTTGCTCCCAACGGAGGTCTTCGACGTTGGGACCTTGGCCTTGCGTTTTGGCGGCTCAGACGAGCCACCCGCAGCAACACTAGCAGCAGACCAGTTGCATCCGAAGAGCGATAGTGCTTGGAACCTGTTGCATGGTCTGGTTTCTTGCGGCGAGCCTGCTGCCCGGAGCTACTACCACCTGAAAACACACACACACAAGAACCACAAGATCAAGAGAGCATAAGCCAAGGAAAGACAAACACCAAAGATGAAACTTAGGTAGAGACACATGGGCTTTGGCATCTCAGGGCGGTAGTACCGCGCACCGTAGCGGTAGTACCGCTCATAAGTGGTAGTACTGCTAGGGTTCAGCGGTAGTACCGCCGAAGCAGTTATCAATGGGCAGACACCTACCGCGGCAAGATCCAGTTTTATCGGAGATGCAAAAGTCCATATTTCTATACCTAATAATCAAACAACCTAGTCTAGCAGTCTCCCAAGTTCTTCCTAAGCGTCGATTCAACAAACAAATCGAGGGATGCAACAAAAATATCCCAAAACCTAGATTCAAGAAGGAGAACCAAGGGAGAGAATAATGGGGGCAATACCGACATCCATGGCAAGAGGAGAGGGTGGGGAAAGACCCCATCGGATGGAACCGAGGGAGACGGCCTGGATCCGGCGGCCTGATGGCGGACCTCCGGTGCTTGGGGAGTCGCCTGAGAGAGGAGAGGACGAGGGGATGGGGCAAACTGAACGGGTATGGAGGAGTAGAAACTCCCCCTGCCCGATACATACCCCACACATCGAGCCCTAAGCGGTAATACCGTGCAAGACGCGGTAGTACCGCTTTGGTCCAGATCTGAAGCACAACGCGCCCAGCTGAACCGCTCCACGATAGTACCGTGTCGGTAGGGCGGTAGTACCTCTTATAAGCAGTAGTACCGCTCTTCAGCTGCGGTTGTACCGCTCAGGCGCCCAAAGCAAAAACAGGGGGGAAGATGGCTTATGCACGACTTGAGAAAGGAAAAAACAGAAAGGACACACAAGACACAAGGCAAGCCAAGACAAACCCAAACACGACCACACCAAAGCACAACTACTCATAAGAGAGAAGCACAAGCAACAGGAAACAACACACAGACAAACTCTCGAGAAGAGAGGTGGTGGTCGAGACCACCTATGTTTGAGAAAATGGTATGGCGCCGCGAAGAATTATCCTTGGGCCCATGACCAAAACTAGTCTTTGAAGCACAAGTGCCATCAAAAAATGGCTAATGTGAAAGAATCGATCAATTTATGCATAATGGGGGGAGGGAGAGTTCATTGAGAGAACAACACTCCCCCTATGTCCATGCCTACACCTAAACAAGACATCATGAAGAGTGTGCTGGGAAGTGCAAGAGTTCAAGGCACACTGCTCGAATCAATGATATTTAGCTCATGCCTTAACTCACGAAATCCTTCTTCATCCAAGGGCTTCGTGAAAATATCTACAAGGTTATCATGAGTGTTGACATACTTGAGCTTGATCTCCCCTCGCCTAATTTGATTCCGGATGAAGTGATACTGAATCTCAATATTCTTCATCTTGAAGTCACCGGGTTGAGAGAGATCTTGATGGCACTTTCATTGTCACACCAAAGAGGCACTTCATCACAAGTGACACCGTAATACTTCAAAGTTTGCCTCATCCATAGAAGTTGAGCACAACAATTACCGACAGCCACATACTCCGCTTCGGTGGACAAGAGAGATACACAACTTTGCTTCTTAGAAGACCAACTCACTAAGGAGTAACCAAGAAATTGGCACCCTCCAGAGGTGGACTTCCTATTCACTTTGTCTCCCTCCCAATATGAGTCTGTATAGCCCATAAGATCAAAGTTGGCTCCTCTTGGGTACCATAAGCCCAAGTTTGGGGTATGAGCCAAATATGGAAAGATTCGCTTGACCGCCACAAAGTGGCTTTCCTTAGGTGCATCTTGAAACCATGCACAAATTACCACACTCAACATGATATCCGGTCTAGATGCACAAAGGTAAAGCAAGGATCCAATCATGGAGCGATAAACCTTTTGATCCACCACTTTACCATTGGGATCAATGTCAAGTTGGCATTTGACGGGCATTGGAGTGGAGGGTGGCTTGACATCACTTAGCTTGAATCTCTTGACCATGTCTTGAGTGTATTTGGCTTGGTTGATGAAGGTTCCTTCTCTTCTTTGCTTGATTTCGAACCCGAGAAGGAACTTCAACTCTCCCATCATAGACATCTTGAACTTTGAGGTCATGAGAGCGGAAAATTTTCTTCATTGAAAGCTTTGTTAGGGGAACAAAACATAATATCATCAACATATACTTGGCACACAAACAACTCCCCTTTGACCTTCTTAGTAAAAGGAGTGGGGTCGATTTTCTCAATTTCGAACCCACGATCTTGTAACAACTCAGTAAGATGCTCATGCCATGCACGCGGGGCTTGTTTAAGGCCATAGAGCACCTTGTTGAGTTGGTACACATGATCGGGGAAATAGGGATCCTCAAACCCTGGGGGTTGTTTGACATACACCAACTCATTAATAGGACCATTAAGAAAAGCACTCTTCACATCCATTTGCTGCAACTTGAAATTATGATGAGAAGCATAAGCAATCACCAAACGAATAGATTCAAGGCGAGCAGCGGGAGCAAAGGTTTCACCATAGTCGATACCCTCAACTTGGGAGTAGCCATGTGCCACCAAACGAGCCTTGTTGCGAACAATGATCCCATGAGCATCTTGCTTGTTCTTGAATATCCACTTGGTTCCAATGACATTATGATTCCCGGTTGGTCTTGGCACTAATTTCCACACTTGGTCGTGCTTGAAGTTGTTGATTTCTTCATGCATGGCATTGAGCCAATCCAGATCCTCGAGTGCCTCATAGACCTTTTGGGGTTCGACACAAGAGACAAACGCGTGACGTTCACAATAGTTTGCTAATTGTCTACGAGTGCTTACCCCCTTTCTTAGGCTTCCAACCACATTCTCCATGAGATGACCTTTGATAGTGAGCTTGGAAAGGATCTTCGCGGCAGGACGCTCTAATTCCTCCTCGGATGTGAAAAGAGGAGGGGTAACTTGATCATCTTGAGCACCGTCTTGAGCTTGTTCTTGATCTTTGAGCTTGCTATTGATCTTGAACTTGCTCAAAAGGGAGAACTTGACCTTGGGCATCACTTGGTGGTTCACCACCATCTTGAGGTTGATCTTTCCCTTTATCTTGTTCACGAGGTTGAGGGCCTTCACATTGTTCTTCGAAAGCATGTGGGTCTTGGGTTGGTGATGGCACCACTTGAGTCGAGCGTTGTCCTTATCCTTCGGCCACAAGGGGTTCCTCAATGGATAGGATATGACCAACACCCATTCTTCTTATGGCTTGGGGAGGAATTTCATCACCTACATCACAAGTACCACTTTGCTCCACTTGGGAGCCGTTATTCTCGTCAAACTCCACGTTACACGTCTCCTCAATGAGTCAAGTGGACTTGTTGAGAACACGGTAAGCATGAGAGTTTGTAGCATAACCAACAAATATGCCCTCATGATCTCTAGCCTCAAATTTAGACAAACGACCACCTTTCTTGAGAATGAAACACTTACACCCGAACACCCGAAAGTACTTGAGGTTGGGCTTGTTACCGGTGAGTATTTCATAGGGATCTTGCTCAAGCCTTTGCGGAGATAGAGACAATTGGATGCATGACATGCGGTGTTGATGGCTTCGGCCCAAAAGTTGTAAGGAGACTTGAACTCCACCATCATGGTCCTTGCCGCATCCACCAACGTTCGGTTCTTCCTCTCCGCTACACCATTTTGTTGAGGGGTGTAAGGTGCAGAGTATTGATGCTTGATCCCCTCATCACTAAGAAACTCAGCCAAGGTGTAGTTCTTGAACTCGGTGCTGTTGTCACTTCTTATTGTCAAGATCTTTGCATCGTGTTGACGTTGAGCTTCATTTGCAAAGTCGATGACGGTTTGTTGAGTCTCACTCTTCCTCTTGAAGAAATATACCCAAGTATATCTTGAATAATCATCCACAATCACCAAGCAATACTTTCTACCCCCAAGATTATCAAAGGATGGAGGCCCAAAGAGATCCATGTGAAGGAGCTCCAAGGGCCTCTTCGGGTAAATGATAGTTATGGGAGGGTTAGCCTTCTCATGTAGCTTTCCTTCGATAGAAGCACTGCAAGCACGATCTTTGGCAAAACTAACATTGAGAAGACTTTGCAAATATCTCATATTGACATGGGTTAAACGGCGATGCCAAAGCCATCCCACATCAACTTTAGCCATTAGGCATGTCGCGGTCTTAGTGGGTCGCTCCAAAAAGTTAATCACATAAAGACCATTTTCGACATGCCCAACAAAGGCTACTTTAAGAATCTTGCTCCACAAGAGGGCCACGGTATCAATATCAAAGAATGTGGCAAAACCCATGAGTGCAAGTTTACGAATGGAAAGTAAATTCTATGCAAGGGACTCAACAAGCATGACTTTCTCGATCGTGAGATCATGAGAAATGACAACCTTGCCAAGACCCAATACCTTGGAGGACGAGGCATCACCCCGCTCGACATTAGTGAGCATAGATGGAATCTTTTGCACGTCCACCACCAAGTCCTTGCTTCCGGTCATATAATTTGTGGCTCCACTATCGAGCAACCATGATCCCCCACCGGAAGCAAACACCTACAAGATATCAATGAAGGAAATATGCCCTAGAGGCAATAATAAAGTTATTATTTACTTCCTCATATCATGATAAATGTTTATTATTCATGCTAGAATTGTATTAACCGGAAACATAATACATGTGTGAATACATAGACAAACATAGTGTCACTAGTATGCCTCTACTTGACTAGCTCGTTGATCAAAGATGGTTGAGTTTCCTAACCATGGATATGAGTTATCATTTGATCAGTGGGATCACATCATTAGAAGAATGATGTGATTGACTTGACCCATTTCGTTAGCTTAGGACTTGACCGTTTAGTATGTTGCTATTGCTTTCTTCATGACTTATACATGTTCCTATGACTATGAGATTATGTAACTCCCGCTTACCAGAGGAACACTTTGTGTGATATAAAACATCACAATGTAACTGGGTGATTATAAAGGTGCTCTATAGGTGTCTCTGAAGGTAATTGTTGAGTTGACGTATTTCGAGATTAGGATTTGTCACTCCAATTGTCGGAGAGGTATCTCTGGGCCCTCTCGATAATGCACATCACTATAAGCCTTGCAAGGAATGTAGCTAATGAGTTAGTTACGGGATTATGCATTACGTAACGAGTAAAGAGACTTGCCGACTACGAGATTGACCTAGGTATTGAGATACCGACGATCGAATCTCGGGCAAGTAACATACCGATCACAAAGGGGACAACGTATGTTGTTATGCGGTTTGACCGATAAAGATCTTCGTAGAATATGTGGGAGCCAATATGAGCATCCAGGTTTCGCTATTGGTTATTGACCAGAGACGTGTCTCGGTCATGTCTACATAGTTCTCGAACCCGTAGGGTCCGCACGCTTAAAGTTTGATGACGGTTATATTATGAGTTTATGTGTTTTGATGAACCAAAGGTAGTTTGGAGTCCGGGATGTGATCACGGACATGACGAGGAGTCTCGAAATGGTCGAGACATAAAGGTTGATATATTGGATGACTATATTTGGACACCGGAATGGTTTCGGGTGAGATCAGGATAATACCGGAGCACCGGGAGGTTATCGGAACCCCTCGGGAGGTATATGTTCCTTAATGGGCTTTAGTGGAAAGGAGGGGAAAGGAGCAAGGGAGGGGGCGCGCCCCCCAAGCCCAACCCGAATTGGGAGGGGGGGCAGTCCCCCCTTTCCTTCCTCCCTCCTTCCTATTCCTTCCCTCTCTCTCTCCAAATAGGAAAAGGAGGAGTCCTACTCCCGGTGGGAGTAGGACTCCCCCTTGGGCGCGCCTCCTCCTCCTGGCCGGCCCTCTCCTCCCCTACTTTATATACGGAGGAGGGGGAACCCCATAGACACAACAATTGATCATTGATCTCTTAGCCGTGTGCGGTGCCCCCCTCCACCATATTCCACCTCGGTAATATCGTAGCGGTGCTTAGGCGAAGCCCTGCGTTGGCAGCATCATCAACACCATCATCACGCCATCGTGCTGATAGAACACTCCCGCAAAGCTCTGCTGGATCAGAGTTTTTGGGACGTCGTCGAGCTGAACATGTGCTGAACTCGGAGGTACCGTACGTTCGGTACTTGATCGCTCGTATCGTCAAGACATATGACTACATCAACCACATTGTGCTAACGCTTCCACTTTCGGTCTACGAGGGTACGTGGACAATACTCTCCCCTCTCGTTGCTATGCATCACCATGATCTTGCGTGTGCGTAGGATTTTTTTTGAAATTACTACGTTACCCAATAGTGGTATCAGAGCCAGTTTTATGCGTAGATGTTATATGCACGAGTAGAACACAAGTGAGTTGTGGGCGATACAAGTCATACTGCTTACCAGCATGTCATACTTTGGTTCGGCGGTATTGTTGGATGAAGCGGCCCGGACCGACATTACGCGTACGCTTATGCGAGACTGGTTCTACCGACGTGCTTTGCACACAGGTGGCTGGCGGGTGTTAGTTTCTACAACTTTAGTTGAACCGAGTGTGGCTATGCCCGGTCCTTGCGAAGGTTAAAACAACACTAACTTGATGAAATATCGTTGTGGTTTTGATGCGTGGGTAAGAGCGGTTCTTGCTCAGCCTGTAGCAGCCACATAAAACTTGCAACAACAAAGTAGAGGACATCTAACTTGTTTTTGCGGGGCATGTTGTGATGTGACATGGTCAAGACTTGATATATGTTGTTGTATGAGATGATCATGTTTTGTTGAAGTTATCGGCAACTGGCAGAAGCCTTATGGTTGTCTCTTTATTGCATAAGATGCAAGCACCAAACAATTGCTTTACTTTATCGCTATGTGATAGCAATAGTTGCAAGAGCAATAATTGGCGAGACGACCATGTGATGACACATCCATATAGATCAAGATGATGGAGATCATGGTGTCGTGCCGGTAGAAATCATGACAGTACTTTGGAGATGGAGATCAAAGGCGCAATATGATCATGGCCATGTCATGTCATATATTTTGATTGCATATGATGTTTATCTTTTATACATCTTATTTTGCTTAAGTTTGACGGTAGCTTTATAAGATGATCCCTTACTAAAACTTCAAGATATAAGTGTTCTCCCTGAGTATGCACCGTTGCCAAAGTTCGTCGTGCCGAGACACCATGTGATGATCGGGTGTGATAAGCTCTACGTTCATCTAAAACGGGTGCAAGCCAGTTTTGCACACGCAGAATACTCGGGTTAAACTTGACAAGCCTAGCATATGCAGATATGGCCTCGAAACACTGGAGATCGAAAGGTCGAGCGTGAATCATATAGTAGATATGATTAACTTAGTGATGTTCACAATTGAAAACTACTCCATCTCATGTGATGATCGGTTATCACTACAAAAAAATACACTTTCGTGATGATATGTGTTTGTCACAGTAGGTCGCGTTTTTTGTCATGCATGTACATCCATGACGATTTTGTGACAGAATCAAGATAGTCATACTTGTGCTGTCGTACAAGTGTTCCATGACATTACCAAAATTATCATCACGGAAGTGTCCACTTCCATGACGATAAATCATGCGTCACAGAAGTGCTTTAGTCAAGGGTGACCGACACATGGCATCCACCGTAACAGAACGTCGTTAAGCTATCGGGTCGGGTTTTCGATCCGATAACCCGTTAACAGCCCCGACCAATGGGGATTTTCCATGTGTAAAATCATCATTGGTTGGACGAAACACGTGTCGGCTCATCGTTGGGACAAATGTCATCCACTCATTGGACAGAAGGCGCCTATGATACGTCGACACGGGGGACGGCCCAATAGAGGCCCATTTTTGTGAAAAGGCCGGCCCATTTGACTTGGTCAAAAGGTGGCGGGCCGGCCCATGGAAAGCCTGTTAACGGCATGTTCGCATATAGCCCATTTACAGCCCGCTAACCCAAGGCCCGTTACGCCCCATCCGAATTAGGCCCAGTAGCGTCATCTGGGCCATCCAATATGATTCCAGCCCGTTTTCACTTCTGGCCCATGTATGGCCCATGACATCATTTGGCCCATATGAGGCCCTTTGTAACTCTTGGCCCATTAACAGCCCGTGGTGAAACTGGCCCGTAATGAACATTGTATAACTTTACATCCATTAACGGCCCGTGCTGAAACTGGCCCGTAATGAACAGTGTATCACTTTATACCCATTAACGGCCCGTTATTCTGTTGGGCCGTTTGCAGCCCATGTTATCTTTCAGCCTTCTCAGAGCCCATTTATTCGTGGGCTCATTTCCAGCATTCATTTACTTATGGCCCGTTACTGTCATTTTCGGCTTGTGGGCTAAATTCAGCCCGTGGTTACAGTCGGCCTGTTTGCGGTCCATTAATGCGTTAGGCCGTTTTCATAGCGTCATCGAATACGGCCTATTAACGATGGCCCGTTATGGTCGGCCCATGAATGGACGATTCCAACTCTAGCCTGTTTACGGCCATAATGCGGTCTGTTTGGCCCATGTTTGGCCAGTCGATCATACGACCTGTATAAGGACCATTGATGATACGGCCCGTAGAAGGCCCATTGTTTCTACAGCCCATAGAAGGCCCATTGTTTCTACGGCTCATAGAAGGCCCACTGTTTGTACGGCCCGTAGGAGGCCCAATGTCACTACAGTAAATATTACCCATGGTTATTGTGGCCTAGTTCTAAAAAAATAGGTTATTGCAGCCACTAGCAAACCGCGGAAAAAGAACTGCAATGACTACAAGCAAACAAATAAACAAGACAACAAGGAAATAAATAAGCAAGCAACTAACGCTAGGCTATCATGGCTATTACACATATTACATCCACTGGGCATCAAAGTTCGCCACCAGTGCAAATATAGGGAACAAAGCAGCATATCATATACACTGGTTGTCAAAGTTGGCGACCAGCGCAAATAAACGCAGCAGCAAAACAAATCCAGAACTGAAACCACTTCAGAAGATCTCAAGAAACAATATCCTGGGTACCCATAATGCTGGCAAGATGCTTAGCAAGCTTATTAACTTTCTCTTGTTTGGCGCTTAAATCCTCCAGCGCTTGCTGTTGCACCAGAAAATATGCATCTAAATTCTGCAGGGACTTCCTCAGTCCTTCAGCTTTCTATCGCAGCACATCTGATCGATGTCTTTCAACTTGAAGATGAGACTCAAGAAGACGAACTGATTCAGGCAGTGAGTTCGAAGAGTTTGTGCCAGCAGTAGTGGCCAGTAACTCGAACACTACATCAAGACATGACTTCTGGGTTCTCTCACTGTCGTCAAGATAGTTTTTATCAGCTTTCTTGGAGACCAAAAGGGATGTCTCACTATCCTGAACCTTATGTGCATTACTTCCTTTACCATTGAATAATGTGGTACTGTTCTCCAATATTTTGTCCGCATTCTAAAAGAGAAACAAGCAGACACATCATAGGTTAACCATGTTGTATATGAAACTCATTTTGGTAAATGAGTTCACTAGTAAAGTGGACAGGATAACAGCATGAAACAAACATATATCTATGTACCATGGTCACTTTATGGTCTATATCATTCTAGTTTTTGTTGCCAAATCAAGATAGAGACACAGTTCAAATAATATTTGTTCAAGACAAAGCAGAATAGACAGAATATAAGTGTTGGAAACTATAGAGCAATAACAGCACTTTTAATGTGCATGACATGAGAACATAACTGTTTATTCAATTGAAACTGAAATCAACATAGAGTAGGTTACAACAGCAAACCAATTAAAGAAACAGGTTTAAAACATACATGTTGCTCCATTGGAGTTTCAATTCCATCCTTCAAATTTGAAAATAATTGGTATGAGTAAATACAGTAATGCAAGAGCAAAGGAGTATGAACCATATCTACAAAACCTGACCTGAGAACAAATCTTCTTCTCCTTTAAGCGTTGAGTTGGGATTCGGAGTGGTGGTCCTCGTGCTTTGGGCACTGCAGTTCCCTTACTAATTGCTCGTGTTTGGGTGCTCTATGGTGGAGACAGTGTTGTGTCAACTGGAACTGGGTTACTATCTGTCGGGGTTGGGGTTAGAAGCGGTGTAGCTGGTTCTCTGTCCAACTAGGTAGGGTACAATCTGTGAGAGTCTGGTTTATGTGTGGTGGATCTGGTCCTTGGGAAAGTACAACCGTGGTTCTATCTGCATCAATTGGTAGCACTATCTTTTCTTAAGACCGTGTTGTTACTCCCTTAGATACTGACATCACCCTCTCCAATTCAAATGGCTGATAAACAAGAAAATTAATTGAAAGTATAGACATTGTATGATAGACAGGTGCAATGGATAGTGGGAAATAAAAGAGGGCATGAAATAATTCATATTTATGTTGTCTAACCAAACAGGATAGCATGGCACAATTTCAGATATATGATGGCTAACTAAACATGATAGCATGACACAATTTCACATTATGATGGATAACTAAAAAATATGGAAAGACATAGTTCAAAATATGATGACTATGTAAACAGGATGACATGATATAACTATATAATGTGTTAATTAAATAGGTTGGCATGCGATAATTCACATACATTCACGAATAGAATGCCATAATTCAAAATATGATGACTGTAAACACTGAACAGGATGAGATGATATAACTATATCATGTCTTTATTAAATGGGTTGCCATGCCATAATTCAGATAGATGATGTGTATGTACTATGTAAACATGATGGCATGATATAATTCAAATATACGATTTATATAGTAAGCAAGTAAGCAGATGGCAATCAATATATGATGTAAAAACTAAGCAATGCAAGACAACATGCATGACATGGGTAATATAACCCTGCCAAGTTTGACCATAGACCTCAGGGGGGGAATCGGACTGGTCATCAGTCTCTGAATCCTCCTCTGAGGAGCTCTCTGTAACCAGCAAGATGTCTGCTTCAACAGGTAACATTGTCTGCTCTGAATACCTTGTTTTCACTCCAGATACTTCCATCACCGCTTCAAATGGATGATGCACAGGAAGAGTAGTTGAATATACAAACGTTGTCGACAAATGGAACACGTAATACAAAAAATGATAGCATGATACAATTCACATACATGATGATTGGCTAAACAGCATGGCATTGCATAATTCACATATATAATGCCTTTGCAACAAGATAGCATTTTATAATTCACATATATAATGTCTTGCAACAAGACGGAAATGCATAATTCACATATATGGTAATTAGACACTGAACAGGTGACATTCACAAAAAGCATGTCTAAACTAATCAAATGACATAGCAATGCGAGACACCATACACACGATATGAGCAACATAACCCTGTCAAGTTAGAGCATACACCTCGGGGGGGGGATAGGAATGGTCATCTATCTCTGAATCCTCCTCTGAGGAGCTATCCGTAACCAGCGAGATATGCGCTTTGTCAGATAGCATAGTCTGCTCTGAAGACCTTGTTTTCACTCCAGAATTTGCCATCACCGTGTCAAATGGCTGATGCACACGAAGAGCAGTTGAATGTACTAACATTGTTGACAAATGTAATATGTAACGAAAAAAAGGATGGCCTGATATAATTTACATATAAGATGACTGGCTAAGCAGGATGGCATTGCAAAATTCCCATATATGATGCCTGGCTAAACAAGATGGCGTTGCATAATACACATAAATGATGAATAAACTAAACAGATGGCATTCGCACAAAGGATGTCTAAACTAAGCAGATGACATATTTGATGTATAAAGTAAGCAATGCAAGGCACCATATGCATGATATAACCAACATCAGCATGCCAAGTTAGATGGAAGACCTCAGGGGGTATATAGGAGTTGTCTTCTCCTTCTGAATCCCCCTTAGAACAGATATCTTCCTCTCGATTACAATCTGAAATGCGTGGAGGGGGGATGCCTTTGCGCCTACCATGGAGCGATGTCTGCATGAATTTTGTTTGCCACACAAGGCTCATCTCTTTTGCTCTACATGTTTAGTTCCATTGTTACAATAATTGTCATGCATAGGAATAAAACATAGTGAGATTATGTAAGGAGTGCATGCAGAAATCCAGAGTGATGGTAGCAACCTATGGATAGACCCAAAACCAATAATAGCAGGCAGATAATGGCTTTAGTTAAAAAATACAGATAATGGCTTCTTTACTGTTTGTTTCCCACCCAACATGAAACCCATAGTAGACACTGGAGATTAACCAAATAGTAGATAGATACTATTGCTTGCGGCCCCGATATGTACCCCACAACCATTTAAAAACTCAAGTTTGACCATTAGTTTGGAGCTGACTCGATAAAGTAGCATGTAATATTAAGTGATGCATAACGTAAGCAGACACGAAAGAGTGTGACCTCCCTTGCGGACCCGTGTAGTCCTCGAGGTCATCTGCTCGGTTGATGATGGTAATGCAGTTTTCATGGCTGCCGGCGGCGGGGAAGAATACCTGAGGTGGTGAAAGACAGTCTGGAGGCCGGATCCCTGTTGTGCTGGACCCTTCTGTCGTTGGAGCAGCTGAGTTAGGGTGGACGACGGTGCAGCAGGAGCGGGACAAACCACGCAAGGTTTTCTTTGACAACTATCTGTAAGAGAAGTAATTCTGTAAGGGATCGTTTGAATTGGAGGATTCCAACAATGCAGGGATAGGAAATAGACAGTAATAGGATAGGAATGCACATGCAAAATAGAGAATTTAAAAACACAGGATTTCTGCCAATCTGGGTGTTTGACTCACAACAATTGGAAGATCACAGGATGCAAAGAAGCATGGTGAGATTAAGTCAAACCACAAGAAAATGTACGGTTATAGTGCTATTATGCTACTATCTCTTAGTCTTGTGCTTCATGAATAGGAATTTGAAAAGAAGGACAAGTGAAAATTAAAATTCCTACATTTTTTCTTTCAAGGAGACACTAAAGGAACAAATCCTACAGTTTTCCTTTGCTCCATTCCTTTGAACCAAATTTATGAATAGTAGTACCATAGGAAACTTCCCAATTCCTATGTTTTTCATTCACTTTTCCTTTCAAGCACTGGCGATTCTAGTAGGAAGGCTTAAGCAAGGAAAAGCCTATACTAAAAAATGTTTTTGTGCTACTTCTATTACTTTGGACCCAGGCCACTGCCCTACTAGCTCAACTCCCTGGGCCATCGACAAATCCATAGCTCAAACATGCAGAGATAAATAATGATGGCATTCAAGATAGTCCATCACAGAAAGCTAAGTTTCCTGGTACATCACTGCTTGTGGTATAGTAGGATAAAATAATCATATTTCCTGTTACTATGTGTGCTCAGTGGACAACCTCTTTGGCGAAGCCATGTCGATCTCAGCGTGATTGGGTTGGTCGGTGAGGATTCTCCGGCTGACTTGGCTGTCGGGGGAGGGGAAGAAGATCTTAGGTGTCTGTAGATGGATCCCAAGGTACTGCTCTGCTGTGATGGAGGGTTTCGTCATTGGCACAGCTCCGGTGAGTTGTACGACGCCGAGGCTGAAGCAGGACAAGAGAGACAACGTTAACCTGAGTGGAATTCTAATAGCATCTCCAATACATGATGTAAAATACATCACCACAAAGTGCTAGATGTAAAATACATCAGCCGCTCATCTTTGAACTTAACTGTCAAAACTGAATTTAAATGTTGAAACTAAACTTAACTGTCGAAATTGAACTTAACTATCGGAACTGAATTTTGCTGTCGAAATTGGACGCACTAGCAAGGTGAGGCTACACATCGGTCGACTGAGTTTTTCATCTCTGGTCAGTCAATTTTGCAGCCGTTGGATACGAAATCAAGGGCCTGCAGTTCATCCCTCCACCCCCCTGAGCCGACAGCCACCACCGGCCAAACAGCAGCCCCCCGCCGCCCGCCCCGAAAACACTCCCCACTGTCGGTCCGCCGCCGCCCTGGCCATCCCTCTAGCCCCCCCCCCATGCCGAGCTTTTTCTTCGGAGAACCCCACGCCACCGCCCGCCACCGCCGGCGACCACCGCCCCCACCCTGAACCCTAAGATAGATAGTGGGATACCTCTCCGGCGAGCCCCCCCTCCCCGCCGCTGTTGGTTCTTCCTTCACCCCGGCGAGCCCCCCCCCCCCCCCCCTCACCCCCTAAAAATCGACCGACCCAAAAGTTGATTCAGTCGACTGAAGTGTAGCTAAATCGGAGCAGCATCGCAAGCAAGAGCGAGAGCGAGAGCAGCAGCGCGAGAAAGAGCAATAGCAAGAGCAGACCAGGCAGGGGACCAAGAGCAAGAGCAGAGCAGCAGCGCGAGCGAGAGCTAAAGCAACATCAGCTCCTACTGATGTGGACGTCGTCGCCGAGGGAGCGACACCATGGAGGAAGTGGCCGGCGACGCCGCCGTGGATGGAGCCGCACTGTGTCGGCTTGGGACCGAGCGCCGGCAGCACCGTGAGATCGAATCGGGGAGAAAATGTGGTGATTAGTGTACAACCTCTTTGGTGGCGCCGATTAGTACGCAGCTTCATCCGAGGAAACAGTGATGATGATGCTCTTCTGGTGGTGCAGGTGAAGACGGCAGTTTGGGAATGGAGGTGGCGCGAAAGATGAGGGGAACATCAGGGTAGCTCCTTGGAGGTGGAGGACGGGGTGGCTGAACCTGCGGGACGATGAGATCAACGACGGATCCTCATCCGGTACGGTGGATGAGGGACACCGAGATGTTGCTGTGGACGACATCGTCTGGGAAGAGGCTCCGGCTGGGTGCGGACGGAGCAGGGTATGGGCCTTCATCACGGGTTTTCGCGGCCTCGGTGTACGAATCGGTGGGCGGATGGGATGGCAGTGGGGAACCATGTCTTAGGGAGGCGCTTGTCCGAGTGGGGTAAGTTACGAAAGGACCCCCACCGATTTGAGGTGGTTATTTCGGTTCAGGGCTACAACGGGCATTTTGCGTGTCGGGATTTCACAGTGGGTGGGAGTTTTCGCGCGCGTTGTAATTTTGGAATAGCAAGGCGTGGGTTGAGATGGAGGGAGTTGTCGGAACACGACAAGACAAAGATATATCTTAAATATTTCGGGCTAACAAGGCGGGGGTCGAAATTTCCGGACAAGCGTAACGTGTACTGTACCAAATCAATGTGCACTACAAATGTCATTCAAAACTTTGAATTCATGTTATGTTCAATTAAAACAGTTCGCTACGTGTATAATGCATGAAACCTACTACTCAAATGAACGTTTTAGTGCATTCCAAACGTATATACTACCGCTTCAATATGAACTAAATTTGAATTCGTGTCTCTATTTGAATAAGATATACAGTAATGATTGTTGTGAAGTCAAAGCATTTGAATTTGTTTCTCCGTTTTAATAAGATCTACAATCATCATTATTGTCAAGTTAAACCATCGTTTGTGTATTATCTTCACAGCACACCACATGATTAGTCTTGAGTTACATATAAATTATGTGTACGATATGAACTCGAACTCGATTTTTTGAATCCACTTTATGTTGATTTTAAATCACATTACATTTCTAGTTCTAGCTAGATCTTCATAATCTAAACCATGTCTCATGTGTATAATGTGTTTGTCACATTATGTATGGTGCCCCGCCCCCTACGCCTACAAGTATTTAGATGTGAGTTGCAAACACCACACATTACCACAAATTCAAATAAAATGTGAGAATGTTCGATATATAGTATTGTTTAGATTGTTCGATATTTAGTTGTAAGCTACAAACGCCACACATTATCACAAATTCAAATAAAATGTGAGATTGTTTGATGTATAGTATGGTTTAGATTGTTCGACATTTGGATGTGAGTTGCAAATGCCATGCATTATCACATTATGGTATAACATGTGCACAACACGTGTATCACCGCTATATTCATGCATGTATATGTTTAAAACACTATGATCTCCTATTCAAATATATGAATCCGCTTTCATATCAAATTATGATCTTTGTTAGTCTCTTACACCCACACAATCCTCTAACCTTTGTAGCTACCACTAACTTTCTCTCGTGCATGCACACGCCCTCCTCGCCCTCCCCCTCCCTCGGCATTCTATCCACCGGGCACATTCATTTTTTTTCTTTAGGTCGTTCTCCCAGAGTCTCCACAACTCCTTTCCGACACACACCGATCGATAAACCTCTCCAGCGATGCCTGCCTACAACATACACACGCACCTTCAATCTCCTCCTTTATGTGTCCTTGCCTCGTGTCTCTCATACGGTCACACACACGTGTAAACTCTCGCCCCTCTTTTCATCGATCTCACAACCGCACACTCCTCCCCCTATCTAGCTAGTAGCTGGGCCTCTCGCACCACCTCCTAGCTCCATTCTCTCTGTCTATCCGTCTCGCTGGGCCTTATTTGCCTCTAACAAATGGACGTACACCGACCGATCTCTCGCTATACATATAGCTAGCTAGGTCCTTATAACTCATTTTTACCCACGCGTTGATCGATCTACCTCATTAGTTATGTCTCTCCCTTCCTCCGACAAACAACAATTGATCTACCGATCTAGTTAGGTTTGCTTACCAAACACATGGTTCCCCTTCATCATCCATGGATGCGTCCCGACAGATCTATCACGCACAGGCACACACAGAAACACATCCCCACTCTTATTTATAACATTGTAGTTACACCCTCAGTTTGTCTAGTAGGCCTCTCCCACCATCTTCGAGAAGCAACTCCATCACCCATCTAGCACTCTACCCCTCTCCCTCCCTCTCTCTCCTCTCTCTCTCTCTATGTCCCATCATATTTCCCGTCCTTCAGTTATGTATGGATGTCGACCGATCTCCCTCAAGACATAGCTGGGTCTCTCCTTCTCAACACATATACGAGTCGTTCTACCTCTATAGTTAGGCCTCTGCCTACCCCTCCCCCCACCCCCACCCCCACCCCCCCACACACACACACACCGATACATCGACCGCTCTAGTCATGTCTTCCTGCCACACACAAACTTGACATGTGCCCTCTGATGTTCCGGTAGGTCAGTTGCCCTATATCTTTGACTTGCACACACACACAATTTCGATGGCTCTCTTCATCGATCTCGCACCCACCCACTTGATCCTCTCTTCGACTCTATCGATATCTATGACCCCTCCCTCTTCTCGTGGATTGCCCGACCCTCTATATATGATATGGATAGGCCTCCATTTCACACACATTGCATGCAAAATTTTGTTGAGATGTCATCGACACATATTCCCACAAATACATTCACGAAATCAACCCCCACCCCACCCCCACCCCCACCCCAAAACAAAAAACACTCACGAACGCGGTTTGTATCTCTCACACACACCCACGTAGGTGGGGGACGTGCACGAAGAGAAGAGGTGCATGCACGGCGCACGTACTCCCGTCTCTTTCCCAACCACACCCGCGCGGGTACACGGTCGAGCTAATTTCTGTACGAAAAAGGCAGCCCACGTGGTAATTTGGCACGTGTACTGGTTGTCCACTTGGTGGAGGGAGGATCATCTACCACAGGTGAACAAACAAATTGCGACTTGACGCGTTATGTTAAAAAAAGAGGCAAACCATGTGGGGCCTACCTTAGAGGCAAGGCTCTATGCACTGGAGTACTTTTGATGTGTCCCGTCAACTCGCGGAACGAGGAGAAGCTTGCTTAGTACGCCATCTCCCCCTCCCACAGGCACGGTGGCTCGCAGGATGAGGTGAAGCTTGCTTAGTACTATCCGCCTTATGCCAGCTCCCTCGCCCATGCGCGTGGTGGCTCGCAGGACGAGGAGAAAAATTTACTACTCCCTCGTTTACTCCTCGTCCCTACTACCTTTGTTATAGAGATTATATCATATTGTTTGGAATATATATGTCCTTTAATAGATTTCAATATGAACTACTAGTACATACTCCAAACACTGATGTATACAGACGTATTTTAGAGTGTAGATTCACTCATTTTGCTCCGTATGTAGCACTCTCCCTCGCCCCTCGACCCTCGCCCATGTGGTGGACGTGCAGCAGTTCATTCGATCTCATATAGCCAGAACGATATACACTGAACTACCATTATTGCTCGACTTCCCGAAGAGGCGAAGAGCCAATCGCAAGATTAATATTTTGGAGATGTCAAGCGCAAAGTTATAGGAGAACAAGTAGTAGGTGTCGCGTCATTTATAAATAAAGTTTTTTTTCTTCAGTGGCACGTACGCAATATGATAGGTTCATATGGAGAGAAAAGGAAACCGCTCCACTATATACATAGTCAGGACGGGCCAGCCTACATGGTTGCTTGTTGGGGTTGCTCTCTTCACACTCTCTCGCACAAAACGACTGTGGCCACATCTCTAACATCCCGGCGGATCACGTCCACTGGGGGGAAGGGGTGGATGCTTAGTGTAGATGCGGTCGCCGTCGCCGACAGCGAAAACCCACTGTCGGCACGTCCCGATCGGGGGTCCCCGCCGTTCTCTCTCACAAAGCCGGTGAGGTTGCCTTCGTCCCTTGCTCACTGCCGCGACGTGGGCAGTTGTCACCTCCCACCGCCCTCCTCAAGGTTGAGTTACGTCCCTCAGGTACAACTCCCTCTACAGCCGGCTTGCACCACTGCTCCAGCTGCTCACATCACTCCATGTGGACATTTCTCTACTTCTTTGCCCCGCACATACCTCTACTGGCTTCTACGTACTGTATTTGTGATGAGTTTATGTCTCATCAACTAGTCCCAGTAATCTTATTCTAACACGCTTCTTCAATTTGTTTGCCACAGGGATGCTCATCTCGATTTTGGTGAAACTGCACAAAATGATCTGATGGTCAAAAGGTTGCAAACTTCATTTCTTAGGAAGCTCAAACGTTGCCAGCAAATTGAAGCCTGGTTAGGGTTCACGGTTCAAGGTCTAGGGACTGCATGGATCATTTTTTTCTTTAGCTGCCTCTGTTCCAAAATAAGTGTCAACTTTAGTAGTAGTACAACTTTGTACTAAAGTTTGCATAAAGTTGAGACACTTATTTTGGAACGGAGGGAGTACATATTTGCTATGATCTGTCAATCACTGAGATGCAATAGCATGCATGTTAGTCTCCTTTGTATTTGATGAAATGTTGCAACGGGCAACCTTGGACGCAAGATACATGTAACAGAAGCTGGAAGCTTCATAGCATTGTACAAATTTATCTCGCAGATAAATTACAGCACGTACTATACTAGTACTTCCTCCGTTCCTAAATATAAGTCTTTGTAGAGATTTCACCATGAACCACATGCGAATGTATATAGATGCATTTTAAGTGTAGATTCATTAATTTTGTTCCGTATGTAGTTCACCTAGTGGAATCTCTACAAAGACTTATCTACTAGTAATAGCTAGCCCCCACTACTAGGAATTATCTATCCTCTTCTTGAGCCTCATCGTCAAAATTAATATAGCTGTTAGATGAACTAAATTAGTCCATAATAGCCATCTAATCTAGACGTTGAGAGGCTCCGCACTAAGCCACATGCAAGCATGCAGAAATACCGTGGCATGCATGTGAGTGGGTTTTAAATCACATCAACATGTCTGCACGCAAGCATGCACCAGTAACATGCATGTAAGTGAGCTTTTAACTGCCATTAACATGTCAAAAAGAAATATATAATCCCATTATGCAGTAAGAATTGGCTGATCTTTTTTCCCTACGTGGGATGATCTAAATGGTGATGGTTTTTTTAGTTTGGCTACCACATTTGTCATGAGGTTATAGAGTTTTTTTAGTTCTATGAAATCGATAATTTTACGCAGAGAAATATACAGCTGTTCCATGGCAACGCGCGGGGACTCATCTAGTATTTAGGAACGGAGGGAGTACTATGTATAGAGTTAGGTGTCGCACGGTGTCCAAAAAATATGGTGATAGTGTGAGGTGGGCCATGTAATCACTGAGCCTGCGTGTTTTCACTGCTCTTGCACTCCTCCGCTGTAAGAATGGAGAAAATTGTAATCTAGTAGTACCTCCTTTCGGCAAAAGCGTGGGACATCCAGCAGTCCTACCACCTCAGTAATAAAGACCAATGAGCCATCAAATCACATAGACCGGGCAGTAAGTTGGACGGACGAAGCAACCATCACTCTTGCGCCAGTGAGAGGTCGCATCCTCTCTGCACGGGCTTGAATGCGGCACCGATTCTTTTGAGTGGCCCTGGCCGTTTCGGGCGGGAAGCATGCGCGGGCGATGGAGGGGCTTTGGGTTGGCCAGGCTGGGCAGGTGCGGGCGTGGCAGATGTCCGCCTGTCCCTACTGGACACGCCTGAAAACGAGTGGATGTACCAACTCGCGCGGCTAGAATCATACACTACACACCATCTCTCTGTAGGAGTAGGTCGGTCTATTACTCTCTCTAACACACACATGCTGTTAAACACACACACACACACACGCATGCACACGCACGCACCTTGGTCCCGCTGCACCTTCTAACGTGAATTATTACACCTAGACTGAGGGAGTAGTAAGTACAAGATACGGTGGCACTGACTTAGGTCGAATACAAGTGCGCAAAATTGTGTTTATGTTATAATAAGGATTCACTTAAAATAGTACATGAGCGAACAGAGGGATCAATTGGACAGTGTTCCCGAGCAGTGGCGAGATGTGTGCGGTAAGATACACCACTGGCGCTTTTAATTTTTCTTATTAATTTGTTTGTTTCACCCTCTGACTGGTGGGACCCAACGTACTATGTGGAGAGAGGTAAGGTGACTAAGGCTGCATTATTTCTGCACCACTGTGGATAGTCTTACCACCAAAGCCACATGACACGATTATGATTTAAATCCCAATGACACCCACACACACAAAAAAAAGAAACACGACATGCTTGTCACACGAATGCAAGAATGTATAAAAGGTTATTTTCCTCTCGTTGAACATAATGGGAGGGTTGTGTAGCTGGTTAGCCTGTTCGCTCATCAAACTTGAGGTCTCAGGTTCCACTCAAAAAAAAACTTGAGGTCTCAGGTTCGATAACTACACTAGAGCATAATTTGTGCCAGGAGGATTCTTTGACTGGTCAAAATGGATGGATACAGAGCTATACGATCTCATAGTGACCATATAATCACCTCATCACATATAAGCTGCAGCCTCGGTGCTTGTTTTCTAGGGTTTGCACGCTTCACACTCTCTCTCTAGTATATATATACACGCTGGAGCCTCAGCACTCGTAGTTGCTCTCTTCACACTCTCTCACCCACTCCAGAGATAAACAAGACTTCGTTGGCCTCTCTCTCCCCTCACTGCTGCTCAAAGAGCCGGCAGGATTCGTCCGCTGGGAAGGGAAGGAGGCTTAACATTGTCGCCGTCGGTGAGGCAGGGAATCCACCACCAGCGCAGCTGTTCACTTTCACCCAGTGGCGGCGCGGGAGGGCCTCCGACCCCTTCTTCTTCACCGCCGTCTCGTCGCCCACCAAACCACGCCCCAAGAACCTTAAGGTATAATTTACTTATTCCACATGCATTGCTCTAGCTGCATGTATACCATGAATCTAGGGCGTGGTTCAAAGAGGAAAGGAGTGGGGGAAAGTAGTGGGAAAAGTGGTTCAAAGAGGAAAGGAAGGGGGAAAGTTGTATAGCATGAATCTAGGACGTGGTTCAAAGAGGAAAGGAATGGGGGAAAGTAGTGGGGAAAGTTGTATCGCATAAATCTAGGACGTGGTTCAAAGAGGAAAGGAAGGGGCGAAAGTACTAGTACATACTGGCTATCCAGCACCTATGTTGGTCGAAAAGGGAAAACAATTACAAATGTAGTACGCACATCTGAAACGAACTGATCTTTTGTTTTGGGGGACAAGGCTGTAGAGTTTGAGCAGGACTAGATTTGCTGCGCTCACATAGGGAAAGGTGTCTAAATATAACAAAACTGGGACCAACACAAATATGCTCGTTGGTTGTTTGTTCTTTGTTGCAATAGACCGTGCATGACCACAGTACATCGGTAGATGCACATGGTGCTGGTGCGTCCACTGTCCCGTGCAACTCTTTAGCTGTTGTTAATCTAAGGCCCTATTTGGTTAAAAACTCCCTAGTCCCTACCTGCTTGGTTCCAGGGACTAAACATGGACTAGAGGTTATTAAATGACATGCTAAAAGACCATGTTACCCCTAGTAATAAACTAATAGAGACAAGGTGCGATGCGTGGTTGGGGCAACTATTGGAAAAGGTCCCAAAAAGACTCCCTCGGGGTCTTCTTTCTTTAGTCCCAAAAATTCCCACTTTTAGTCCCTAAAAGTCCCTCCTGTTTGGTTTAGATGGGACTGACACTGAGTTTTTTTAGTCCCTACACCAAAATGTCCCTGTAAACAAACACCCTCTAATAATTCCGCTGGAAATTGATGCAATGCCACAGTTAAAAGAAAATTACATGTTTAACGAATTTTATTGTTAATATAATCTCTATGTTAATATTAATCAATGCCACCGTTTGAGAAATGCTACTGTCTTGCTTTCTTTCCCATTTAGATAAGGTAGATGCTTCTTTTTGTTGGCTTCTGTCTCATCCACGATTATTGACCACTAGTTCTTTCCTTTGCACCTCTGTGTAAACAGGGTTATCTACTTCACCTCGTTGCCATTGTGACCTTTTGTTGCACTGCACAAAACACTTTTGTTTTAAGAGTGTTTTGTGCAGTTCAACCAAAATGTGACACCGACAATGTTGCTTGATTGCTTGATCTTAGTGGAACTGCACAAGAGGAGATCTTACTTCCTATTCGTGTTGGCAAATTTGGTTCAGATCTTCTTCTTGTGAGTTGTTTGAATTCCGCATCATGAGAGGTCAGTACTAGCATTCTTTCACATGATTCTGCAGTGTGCTTTCATATGTTGTGCTACTTGTATGGTAATGTTGCTTGATTTTAGTGAACTGCACAGATGGAGACAAGACTTCCAATCTGTATGTGCACCGTAATATCCCATTGAGGTAAGATGAGGATATTTCACAATTGTTGGCCTATATTTTGCCACTTTCATCAGAAAATTAATGTCATTGTTTCGTGCTATACTTGTGCTCCCTAATTGACATGCCAAATCTTACATTGAAGGCGATGCTTGTCTGTTATTGAACCAAGTGATGAAGGGGAAGAACAAGCGGAAGAAAAAAAATCAACTCCCGGTGCTGTAATGAAGCACTGGAACTGTGATGAGACAAGTAATGATATATTTTTGTATCTTAATTTATTGCTATGGCTGGAACGAGAAATTGTTTTGCCACTGATTTGATGACACTCTTAATGTAATATGTAATTATCTCTACTTGTGCAAATAGGGACCTTCTTTGAAGATACCATATATTTTAGTCGAACTGCACAAGAAGATGTTGGAAACATTAAACTAATCAAGGAGTATAGAGTAAGCATGGCCACCACAGTAGATAGCAACAGATGGTTCCGGAGAAGTGCTTGATCTGTATGCTCTACACAATAAGCCTCCTGACAAAGGTTGGTACTTGACCACTGATTTCATCCATATGATTGAGCTTTGTCATCTCTATTGGTGTTGTGCTACTGTTTAGATACTGTCATGAAAAAGTGGTATTGTCCTTGAGAAGTGCTTCATCTGTGATGTTTTAAATATTTCCTTTCCTTTTTTCAAGCAAACAGGGATGCTAGCATTTAGTTGTCCTCTTGTCTTTGCACAACAGGATCATCTTCCTCTGAAGAAGAATATGGAGTACATGAAGTCACTAGTTCCGATTATGCCAGGATGAAGAAGCCCTGTCTATATTCTCATCAGAAGGAGCAGTTGAAGGATGGTTACATTACTCCCCACAAGACCAAACTAACTTCAGCTCAGAAGGACTGACAAAAGTCCATTTTTTTTGCTGTGATGCGCGAGTACAATGTTGTTCTAGGATTCTTTCTGGTGAGTTCCATTTTTCTAAAAGTGTGCTCTACATGGACCATGTAGGTGCCTATTTAAACTGTCAATTCATAGTACAGTTTGCTTTATACTAATCACTTTTTTTGTATTTGTCCAAACAGGGGTGCTCAGCTTGATTTCAATGGGAACTGCACAAAATGTTCATGAATACATCGAATCATTCATTTCCACCACAAGAAAGGAGGTGCCGATAAGTTCAAGGCATTGCAACATATAAGGGAGAAATCATACAAGCTACGCGCGAATTTGGTTGATTTTGGTGGAATTGCACAAAAAGAACAGCTGGTTTGTTTAGCACGAGGTGCCATGTCAATGTTCGAACTGATGTCAAAGCCTTCCCATTCCACAATCATAGGCATTTGATATTTTGGAATGGGACAACCTTGTCAAATTTTGCTCATTGATTTTAGCAAGACATGCGTTTGATATTTTCGAATGGGACACCCTTTGCTGTCAGCAGCGTCGATCAATTATTTCTTTATTCTTTAGTTGTGAAATAAATATTGCCTCTGACATGTGAGTCACTGAGATGCATAATCATCGATTGTTTTGAATGTTCTCTATGAATTGCCAGCCCTGTGTGTTTGATTGCAATGTACAGAAACGCTAAAAAGCTGCTCAAACTCTTTGTACTCCTTCTGTTCCTTTTTACTTAGCACATTGTGAAAGTGCATACTTTTTTCTATAAGATTGGTCAAAGTAGAGATACTTTGACTGCAGACAAAACTTGTATGCAGACTAGAAAGGACCGGAGGAAGTACATATGAAACTGCTGCAACCAAGGTGACCCTGGGAATAATGCTAGTACGATTGTTTTGCATGTTCATCCAATGCCAGTGATAGAGAAATTCGAACTAATTGAAATAAATTCATTCATACACGGTTGGATTTCATATAAACATGCCGGATTTCATTACATTTCATACATTCTTCAACTAAAAAGGGGTGCGCTGGAGCTACCCACCTGTGTCCCGCTGAGCCGAATAGAAGCTTTAGTGACTTAACTGCAGGTGCAGTTGCATAACTGACATGTGGCCTGTTGGGCCTACGTGTCAGTCAGGAAACTGCACCAGCAGTTAAGTAGAAGCAGCGTTCTTCTCCAACACAGCTCTCCGACTCCACGTCGTCACCAAGAAGCTAACCGGCCGTAAATGGTCAACCCGCCTAGCTTTGCTTCAACCGGAGGGGAGCAGCGGTGGCCTTACTTGGACCCGAGCGCCGGCGACCTACTGTGTTCTACTCTTCCTCGTTTTCTGTGTGGCGCGGCCTCGTTGGCAGCGCGGCGAGGCCTCGGCGGAGCTGGCAATGTCCTTTGTCTCGTTGTTGGCGGGCGGTGCCTCGGCGGAGCGGTGGAAATCGTCCCCCTCGTTGCCAACAGGGTGGGGCCTAGGCTGAGCCGGCGATGTCCTCTGCCTCGTTGTTGGCGGGGCAGGGCCTCGGCAGAGCCAGCGGTGTCCTTTGCCTCGTTCTTGGCGCCGCAGGGCCTCGGCGGAGCAGGGCCTCATCGACGCCAGCGGAGAGGGCACTCGTCGGAGCTGGCATTGTCCTCTGCCTCGTCCTCGGTCTCTCCAAACAACGCCTCGCCTGCTTCATTGCCCTCTTTGTAGGCAGCTGCAGCCTCCGCCACCCGCATGCGGTACCGCCAGCGCTCAAGGCGGCCCTCGCGGGCGGAGCGGTACGAGTGGAGCAGCGCCTCCTGCTCCGCGCGCTCCGCCGCCTGCAGGTGCTCCTGGAGGAGATGGTGGTTGTAGGCGGCGTCGGCCTGCGCCTTCCGAAACTGCTCCTCATGCATCTAACTCACCGTTTCCATATATTGGGCACGGGCCTCGCCCATGGTCATGGTGCAATGCACCGGCAAGGATAGCGCGAAGGAGGGGGTTGGCGCCGTATCGTCAACTACCATGTTCTCCATTGGGACGTTGATACGTCTCCAACGTATCTATAATTTTTGATTGTTCCATGCTATTATATTACCCCTTTTGGATGTTTATGGGCTTTATTTTACACATTTATATCATTTTTGGGACTAACCTACTAACCGGAGGCCCAGCCCGTATTGCTGTTTTTTTGCCTATTTCAGTATTTCGAAGAAAAGGAATATCAAACGGAGTTCAAACGGTATGAAACCTTCGGGAGCGTGATTTTTGGAACGAACATGATCCGGAGAGCTTGGAGTGCAAGTCAAGAAGCTTCTGAGGGCCCAACGAGAAAGGGGGCCGCCCCCTTGTAGGGCGCCCCCCTATCTCGTGGGCCCCTCGGGCGGCCACCGACGTACTTCTTCCTCCTATATATACCTACGCACCCCGAAAACATCCAGGAGCACCACGAAACACAATTTCCACCGCCGTAACCTCCTGTATCTGCGAGATCCCATCTTGGAGCCTTCGCCAACACTTTGCCGGAGGGGGAATCGACCACGGAGGGCTTCTACATCAACATCCTTGCCCCTCTGATGAGTTGTGAGTAGTTTACCACAGACCTACGGGTCCATAGTTATTAGCTAGATGGCTTCTTCTTTCTTTTTGGATCTCAATACAATGTTCTCCCCCTCTCTTGTGGATATCTATTCGATGTAATTTCTTTTTGCGGTGTGTTTGTCGAGATCCGATGAATTGTGGGTTTATGATCAGATTTATCTATGGATAATAATTGAATCTTCTCTGAATTCTTTTATGTATGATTGAGTTATCTTTGCAAGTCCCTTTGAATTATCAGTTTGGTTTGGCCTACTAGATTGGTCTTTCTTGCCATGGGAGAAGTGCTTAGCTTTGGGTTCAATCTTGCGGTGTTCTTACCCACTGACAGAAAGGGTTGCAAGACACGTATTGTATTGTTTCCATCGAGGATAACAAGATGGGGTTTATATCATATTGCATGAGTTTATCCCTCTACATCATGTCATCTTGCTTAATGCGTTACTCTGTTCTTATGAACTTAATACTCTAGATGCAGGCAGGAGTCGGTCGATGTGTGGAGTAATAGTAGTAGATGCAGGCAGGAGTCGGTCTACTTGTAATGGACGTGATGCCTATATACATGATCATGCCTAGATAATCTCATAACTATACGCTTTTCTATCAATTGCTCGACAGTAATTTGTTCACCCACTATAATACTTATGCTATCTCGAGAGAAGCCTCTAGTGAAACCTATGCCCCCCGGGTCTATCTCTTATCATATTTGCTTTCAATCTACTTTTATTTGCATCTTTATTTTTTGCATCTATATTACAAAATACCAAAAATATATTATTATCCCTCTATCAGATCTCACTTTTCTAAGTGGCAGGGATTGACAACCCCTTTATTGCGTTGGTTGCGAGTTCTCGGTTTGTTTGTGTAGGTTCGTGGGACTTTTGAGGAGCCTCCTACTGGATTGATACCTTGGTTCTCAAAACTGAGGGAAATACTTACGCTACACTTGTTGCATCACCCTTTCCTCTTCGGGGAAAACCAACGCTAGCTCAAGACGTAGCAAGAAGGATTACTGGCGCCGTTGCCGGGGAGGTCTTCGCTCAAGTCAAGACATACCAAGTACCCATCACAAACCCATCTCTCTCACATTAACATTATTTGCCTCTCTTTTCCTCTCCCCCACTTCACCCTTGCCGTTTTATTCGCCCTCTCTTTCCCAATCTCCTCCTCTCTTTTCGCGTGCCGTTTTTCTGCTTGCTTGTGTGTTGGATTACTTGTTGCCATGGCACAAGATAATACCAAAATGTGTGATTTCTCGAATACTAATAATAATGATTTCCTTAGTACTCCGATTGCTCCTCTTAATGATGTTGAGTCTTGTGAAATCAATGCTGCTTTGCTGAATCTTGTGATGAAAGATCAATTCGCCGGCCTTCCTAGTGAAGATGCCGCTACTCATCTAAACAATTTTGTTGATTTGTGTGATATGCAAAAGAAGAAAGATACAGATAACAATATTGTCAAATTGAAGTTATTTCCATTTTCTCTTAGAGATCGTGCTAAAGTTTGGTTTTCGTCTTTGCCTAAAAATAGTATTGATTCTTGGAACAAGTGCAAAGATGCTTTTATCACTAAGTATTTTCCTCCCGCTAAGGTCATCACTCTTAGGAATGATATTATGAATTTTAAACAACTTGATCATGAGCATGTTTCCTGATCTTCGGAAATAATGAAATTGATGCTTCGCAATTGCCCCACTCATGGTTTGAGTTTATGGATGATCATACAAAAAATTTATGCCGGTTTGAACTTTGCTTATAGAAATCTCTTAGATTCGGCCGCGGGAGGCATGTTTATGGAAATCACTTTAGGATATGCTACAAAACTTCTTGATAATATTATGGCTAATTATTCTCAATGGCACACCGAAAGATCTTCTAGTAAAAAAGTGCATGCTATAGAAGAAATCAATGTTTTGAGTGGAAAGATGGATGAACTTATGAAGATGTTTGCTACTAAAAATACTCCTCTTAATCCTAATGATATGCCTTTGTCTTCTTTGATTGAGAATAATAATGAATCTATGGATGTGAATTTTGTTGGTAGGAATAGTTTTGGAAACAATGCTTATAGAGGAAACTTTAATGCTAGACCATTCCCTAGTAATTCCTCTAATAATTATGGAAATTCCTACAATAATTCTTATGGTAATTTTAATAAGATGCCCTCTGATTTTGACAATAGTGTGAAAGAATTTATGATTTCTCAAAAGAATTTTAATGCTTTGCTTGAAGAAAAATTGCTCAAAGTTGATGATTTGGCTAGGAACGTTGATAGACTTTCGCTTGACGTTGATTCTCTTAAAGTTAGATCATCCCCTCCTAAGCATGATATCAATGAGTCTCTCAAAGTAATGAGAATTTCCATTGATGAGTGTAAGGAAAGAACCGCTAGATTGCGTGCTAAAAAAGAAAGCTTTATAAAAGCGTGTTCTTCTAGTTTCCATGAAAATAATGATGAGGATCTTAAAGTTATTAATGCGTCTCCGATTAGATCCATGTTTTGCAATATGAATTTTGATGATTATGGGACTGATGATGAATCAACTTTGCCTAGAAGGCGTCCCAAGAATTTGGAGTCTTTAGATCTTGATGCTAAATTTGGTAAAAGTGAGATTGGAGAATCCTCAACTTATAATAATGTTGAACCCACTATCTCGGATTTCAAGGAATTTGACTATGATAATTGTTCTTTAAAAGGTTGTATTTCCTTGTTGCAATCCGTTTTTAATTCTCCTCACGCTTATAGTCAAAATAAAGCTTTTACTAAACATATCGTTGATGCCTTGTTGCAATCTTATGATGAAAAACTTAATGTGGAAGTTTCTATACCTAGAAAACTTAATGATGAGTGGGAACCTACTATAAAGATTAGAATTAAAGATTATGAGTGTTTTGCTTTGTGTGATTTGGGTGCTAGTGTTTCCACGATTCCGAAAACTTTATGTGCTATTCTAGGTTTCCATGATCTTGAAGATTGCTCTTTAAATTTGCAACTTGTGGATTCCACCATTAAAAAGCCTATGGGAAGGATCAATTATGTTCTTATTGTTGCAAATAGAAATTTGTTACCCGTAGATTTTATCGTTCTTGATATAGATTGCAATCTTTCTTGCCCTATTATTCTTGGTAGACCTTTCCTTAGAACGATTGGTGCGATTATTGATATGAAGGAAGGGAACATTAGATTCCAATTTACCTTAAAGAAAGGCATGGAACACTTTCCAAGAAAGAAAGACAAATTACCTTATGAATCTATCATGCGTGATACTTATGATTCAAGTACCAAAGATGGCACTCGTTAGATCTATCTTTGCTTTTATGCCTAGCTAGGGGCGTTAAAAGATAGCGCTAGTTGGGAGGCAACCCAATTTTTCTTTATGTTTTTTTGTTTTTGCTCCTGTTTAGGAATAAATCGTGCATCTACTCTCTGTTTAGATGTGTTTTTATCTTTTAGTTAGTGTTTGTGCCAAGTAGAACCTATAGGATAAACTACGATGATAGTTGATTTGATTCTGCTGAAAAACAGAAACTTTGCGCTCACGAGAAAAAATTCAATAAATCACAGAAACATGCTTTTGCATTGATTCGTTTTGCTGCTGATCAATAGAAAAATTGTCCAGTACGTCCTATTTTCGTAGGATTTTTATAGTTCCAGAAGTTTGCGTTAGTTACAGATTACTACAGACTGTTCTGTTTTTGACAGATTCTGTTTTTCGTGTGTTGTTTGCTTATTTCAATGCATCTATGGCTAGTAAATTAGTTTATAAACCATAAGGAAGTTGGAATAAAGTAGGTTTAACACCAAAATAAATAAAGAATGAGTTCATGGCAGTACCTTATGTAGTGGTTTTGTTTTCTTTCACTAACGGAGCTTATAAGATTTCCTGTTGAGTTTTGTGTTGTGAAGTTTTCAAGTTTTGGGTAAAGCTTTTATGCACTATGAAATAAGGAGTGGCAATAGCCTAAGCTTGGGGATGCCCATGGCACCCAAAGATATTCAAGGATAGCCAAAAGCCTAAGCTTGGGGATTCCCCGGGAAGGCATCCCCTCTTTCGTCTTCGTTCATTGGTAACTTTACTTGGAGCTATATTTTTATTTGCTACAAGATATGTGTTTTGCTTGGAGCGTCGTGTGTTATATTAGTCTTTGCTTGTTAGTTTACCACAATCATCCTTGCTTCACACACCTTTTGGGAGAGGCCTATTTGATTAGAATTTGCTAGAATACTCTATGTGCTTCACTTATATCTTTTTGAGCTTGATAGTTTTTTCTCTAGTGCTTCACTTATATCTTTTAGAGCACGGCGGTGGAATAATTTTGAAGAAATTGCTAGTCTCTCATGCTTCACTTATATTATTTTGAGAGTCTTTTAGAACAGCATGATATTTGCTATGGTTACAAAGTTGGTCTTAGAATGATGAGCATCCAAGTTGGGTATAATAAAAACTATCATAGAAAAAGAGTTGGATGCTATGATCAACTGGATGCTTGATAATTGTTTTGAGATATAAAGGTAGTAATGTTAAGGTCATGTTAGTGGGTAATTATGAAATTGAGAAATACTTTTGTTGAAGTTGGCAAGTCCCGTAGCATGCACGTATGGTAAAAGTTGTGTGACAAATTTTTTGCATGAGGTGCTCTTTTGATTGTCTTCCTTATGAGTGGCAGTCAGGGACGAGCGATGGTTTTTTCCTACCAATCTATCCCTCTTGGGGCATGCGTAGTAGTACTTTGCTTCGAGGGCGAAGTAGACTTTTGCAATAAGTATATGAGTTCTTTTTGATTAATGTGAGTTCATGGACATATGCACACTCATGATTTTACTTTGCTAGCCTTTATTATTACCGCGCAACTTTCGCCGGTATCATAAACCCTTTATTTACCTTCCTCAAAACAGCCACCATACCTACCTATTATGGCATTTCCATAGCCATTTCGAGATATATTGCCATGCAACTTTCCACCGTTCCGTTCATATGACACACATTACTTTTGTCATATTGCTCTTTGCATGATCATGTAGTTTACATTGTATTTGTGGCAAGGCCACCTTCATAATTTTCATACATTTCGCTCTTGATTCATTGCATATCCCGGTACACCGCCGGAGGCATTCATATAGAGTCATATCTTGTTCTAGCTTTGAGTTGTAATTCTTGAGTTGTAAATCTATAAAAGTGTGATGATATTCATTATTAGAGCATTGTCCTAGTGAGGAAAGGATGATGAAGGCTATGATTCCCCCACAAGTCGGGATGAGACTTCGGACTTTACAAAAAGAAAAAAAAAGAAGAAGAAAGAAAAAAAAGGGAGAAAGGCCAAAAAAGAAAAAAAAGGAGGCCAAAGAAAAAAAGGGGAAAAGAAAAATAAGAAAAAGAAGAAAAAGAAAAAAATGAGAGAAAAAGAGAGAAGGGACAATGCTACTATCTCTTTTTTCCACACTTGTGCTTCAAAATAGCACCATGATCTTCATGATAGAGAGTCTCCTATGTTGTCATTTTCATATACTAAGTGGGAATTTTTCATTATAGAACTTGGCTTGTATATTCCAATGATGGGCTTCCTCAAAATGCCCTAGGTCTTCGTGAGCAAGCAAGTTGGATGCACACCCACTTAGTTTCTTTTGTTGAGCTTTCATATATTTATAGCTCTAGTGCATCCGTTGCATGACAATCCCTACTCTCTCACATTGATATCTATTAATGGGCATCTCCTTATAGCCCGTTAGTACGCCTAGTTGATGTGAGACTATCTTTTCCCTCTTTTTGTCCTCACAACCACCATATACCACCATAGTGTTATGTCCATGGCTTACGCTCATGTATTGCGTAAGAGTTGAAAAAGCTGAAGCGCATTAAAAAGTATGAAACAATTGCTCGGCTCGTCATCGGGGTTGTGCATGATGGGAGTATTTTGTGTAATGAAAATGAAGCATGGCCTAACAATATGATTTTATAGGGATAAGCTTTCTTTGGCTATGCTATTTTGATAGGACATGATTATTTGTTAGTATGCTTTGAAGCATTATTATTTTTATGTTTTGTAAGCTTTTATTTTGAATCATTTGGATCTGAACATTCATGCTACAATAAAGAAAATTACATTATGAATTATGCTAGGTAGCATTCCACATCAAAATTTTATTTTTTATCATTTACCTACTCGAGGACGAGAATGAATTAAGCTTGGAGATGCTTGATATGTAACGCCCATTTTCTGTCATGATTTTTTGTCATAGAAGTAGGAGCCCACCACATCTACGATGATACCGGGTTTTGTCACAATTATCATCATAGAAGTGCCATAAGTATGACTAAAAAAATTCATTCGTCCCAAAATGTCTCGGATGTGTCTTTTTTTGTAGTGTATGGTTTAGTTGATTTGGATCACGTGATCACTTAGATGATTAGAGGGATGTCTATCTAAGTGGGAGTTCTTAAGTAATATGATTAATTGAACTTTAATTTATCATGAACTTAGTCCTGATAGTATTTTGCAAATTATGTTGTAGATCAATAGCTCGCGATGTTGCTCCCTGTTTATTATTATTTTTGATATGTTCCTAGAGAAAACTAAGTTGAAAGATATTAGTAGCAATGATGCGGACTGGGTCCGTGATCTGAGGTTTATCCTCATTGCTGCACAGAAGAATTATGTTCTTGATGCACCGCTTGGTGACAGACCTATTGCAGGAGTAGATGCACACGTTATGAACGTTTGGCTAGCTCAATATGATGACTACTTGATAGTTTAGTGCACCATGTTTAACGTCTTAGAATCGGAACTTTGAACGTCATGGACCATATGAGATGTTCCAGGAGTTGAAGTTAATATTTCAAGCAAATACCCGAGTTGAGAGATATGAAGTCTCCAACAAGTTCTATAGCTAAAAGATGGAGGAGAATTGCTCAACTAGTGAGCATGTGCTCAGATTGTCTGTGTACTACAATCGCTTGAATCAAGTGGGAGTTAATCTTCCAGATAAGATAGTGATTGACAGAGTTCTCTAGTCACCATCACCAAGTTACTAGAACTTCGTGATGAACTATAGTATGCAAGGGATGACGAAAACGTTTCCCGATCTTTTCATGATGATGAAATCGATGAAGGTAGAAATCAAGAAAGATCATCAAGTGTTGATGATTAACAAGACCACTAATTTCAAGAAAAGGGCAAAGGGAAAAGAAAGGGAACTTCATGTAGAATGGCAAGCAAGTTTTCACTCCCGCGAAGAAGCCCAAAGCTGGACCAAAGCCTGAAACTGAGTGCTTCTACTTCAAAGGAAATGGTCACTGGAAGCATAAATACCCTAAATATTTGGTGGATAAGAAGGATGGCAAAGTGAACAAGGGTATATTTAATATACAGGTTATTGATATGTACCTTACTTGTGTTTATAGTAGCCCCTGGGTATTTGATACTTTTTCGGTTGCTAAAACTTAGTGAATCGAAACAGGAGTTACAGAATAAACAGAGACTAGTTGAGGGTGAAGTGACGATGTGTGTTGGAAGTGGTTCCAAGATTGATATGATCATCATCGCACACTCCCTATACTTTCGGGATTAGTGTTAAACCTAAATAAATGTTATTTGGCGTTTGCGTTGAGCATGAATATGATTTGATCATGTTTATTGCAATACAGTTATTCATTTAAAGTCAGAGAATACTTGTTGTTCTGTTTACATGAATAAAACCTTCGATGGTCATACACCCAATGAAAATAGTTTGTTGGATCTCGATCATAGTGATACACATATTCATATATTGATGCCAAAAGATGCAAAGTTGATACTGATAACAACTTATTTGTGGCACTGCCGTTTGGGTCATATTGGTGTAAAACGCATGAAGAAACTCCATAAATTTGGACTTTTGGAATCACTTGATTATGAATCATTTGATGCTTGCGAACCGTGCCTTACGGGCAAGATGACTAAAACTCCGTTCTCCAGAACAATGGAACGAGCTACTGGCTTGTTGGAAATAATACATACTAATGTATGCTATCCAATGAGTCTTGATGCTCGTGGCAAGTATCATTATTTTCTGACCTTCACAAATGATTTGAGCAGATATGGGTATATCTACTTAATAAAACACAAGTCTGAAACATTTGAAAAGTTCAATGAATTTCAGAGTGAAGTGGAGAATCATCATAACAAGAAAATAAAGTTTCTATGATCTGATCGTGGAGGAGAATATTTGAGTTACGAATCTGGCCTTCATATAAAACAATGTGGAATAGTTTCACAGATCATGCCACATGGAACACCACAGCGTAATGGTGTGTCTGAACATCATAACCGCACTTTATTGGATATGGTGCGATTTATGATGTATCTTACTGATTTACCACTATCGTTTTGGGGTTATGCATCAGAGACAGCTGCATTCACTTTAAATAGGGCACCATCAAAATCCGTTAAGACAACACCTTATGAACTGTGGTTTTGCAAGAAACCAAAGTTCTTGTTTCTTAAAGTTTGGGACTGCGATGCTTATGTGAAAAGGTTTCAACCCGATAAGCTCAAATCCAAATCGGAGAAGTGCGTCTTCATAGAATACCCAAAGGAAAATGTTGGGTACACCTTCTATCACAGATCCGAAGGCAAGACTTTTGTTGCTAAATTTGGATCCTTTCTAGAGAAGGAGGTTCTCTCTAAAGAAGTGAGCGGGAGGAAAGTAGAACTTGATGAGGTAACTGTACCTGCTCCCTTATTGGAAAGTAGTTCATCACAGAAACCGGTTCCTGTGACGCCTGCACCAATTAGTGAGGAAGTTAATGATATTGATCATGAAACTTCGGATCAAGTTACTACCGAACCTCGTAGGTCAACCAGAGTAAGATCCGCACCAGAGTGGTACAGTAGTCCTGTTCTGGAGGTCATATTACTTGACCATGACGAACCTACAAACTATGAGGAAGCAATGATGAGCCCAGATTCCGCGAAATGGCTTGAAGGCCATGAAATCTGAGATGGAATCCTTGTATGAGAACAAAGTGTTGACTTTGGTGGACTTGCTCGATGATCGGCAAGCCATAGAAAATAAATGGATCCTCAAGAGGAAGACGGACGCTGATAGTAGTGTTACTATCTACAAAGCTCAACTTGTCACAAAAAGTTTTTTTCGACAAGTTCAAGGTGTTGAATACGATGAGATTTTCTCACTCGTATCGATGCTTAAGTCTATCCGAATCATGTTAGCAATTGCCACATTTTATGAAATCTGGAAAATGGCTGTCAAAACTGCATTCCTTAATGGATTTATTAAAGAAGAGTTGTATATGATGCAACCAGAAGGTTTTGTCAATCCTAAAGGTGCTAACAAAATGTGCAAGCTCCAGCGATCCATCTATGGACTGGTGCAAGCATCTCGGAGTTGGAATATACGCTTTGATGAGTTGATCAAAGCATATGGTTTTATACAGACTTTTGGAGAAGCCTGTATTTACAAGAAAGTGAGTGGGAGCTCTATAGCATTTCTAAAACTATATGTAGATGACATATTGTTGATTGGAAATGATATAGAAATTCTGGATAGCATAAAAGGATACTTGAATAAGAGTTTTTCAAAGAAAGACCTTGGTGAAGCTACTTACACATTGAGCATCAAGATCTATAGAGATAGATCAAGACGCTTGATAAGATTTTTCAATGAGCACATACCTTGATAAGATTTTGAAGTAGTTCAAAATGGAACAGTCAAAGAAAGAGTTCTTTCATGTGTTGCAAGGTGTGAAGTTGAGTAAGACTCAAAACCCGACCATGGCAGAAAATAGAAAAAGAATGAAAAGTCATTCCCTATGCCTTAGTCATAGGTTCTATAAAGTATGCTATGATGTGTACTAGACCTCTTGTATACCTTGCTCTGAGTTAGGCAAGGGAGTACAATTTTTGATCTAGAAATAGATCACTAGACAGCGGTCAAGAATATCCTTAGTAAGGACTAAGGAAATATTTCTCGATTATGGAGGTGATAAAAGAGCCCGTCGTAAAGAGTTACATCGGTGCAAGCTTTTACACCGATCTAGATGACTCTAAGTGGCAATCTGGATACATATTGAAAGTGGGAGAAATTAGCTAGAGTAGCTCCGTGCAGAGCATTGTAGACATAGAATATTTGCAAAATACATACGTCTCTGAATGTGACAGACCCGTTGACTAAACTTCTCTCACCAGCAAAACATGATCATACCTTAGTACCTTTTGGGTGTTGATCACATGATGATGTGAACTATGGGTATTAATCACATACAGATGTGAATATTGGTGTTAAATCACATGGTGTTGTGAACTAGATTATTGACTCTAGTGCAAGTGGGAGACTGAAGGAAATATGCCCTAGAGGCAATAATAAAGTTATTTATTTCCTCATATCATGATAAATGTTTATTATTCATGCTAGAATTCTATTAACCGGAAACATAATACATGTGTGAACACAAAGACAAACATAGTGTCACTAGTATGCCTCTACTTGACTAGCTCATTGATCAAAGATGGTTTAGTTTCCTAACCATGTATATGAGTTATCATTTGACCAGTGGGATCACATCATTGGAAGAATGATGTGATTGACTTGACCCATTTCGTTAGCTTAGCACTTGATCGTTTAGTATGTTGCTATTGCTTTCTTCATGACTTATACATGCTCCTATGACTATGAGATTATGTAACTCCCGCTTACCGGAGGAACACTTTGTGTGCTACCAAACCTCACAACGTAACTGGGTGATTATAAAGGTGCTCTATAGGTGTCTCCAAAGGTACTTGTTGAGTTGACGTATTTCGAGATTAGGATTTCTAACTCCGATTGTCGGAGAGGTATCTCTGGGCCCTCTCGGTAATGCACATCACAATAAGCCTTGCAAGTAATGTAGCTAATGAGTTAGTTACGGGATTATGCATTACGTAATGAGTAAAGAGACTTGCCAGTAACGAGATTGAACTAGGTATTGAGATACCGACGATCGAATCTCGGGCAAGTAACATACCGATGACAAAGGGAACAACGTATGTTGTTATGCGGTTTGACCGATAAAGATCTTCGTAGAATATGTGGGAGCCAATATGAGCATCCAGGTTCTGCTATTGGTTATTGACCGGAGACGTGTCTCGGTCATGTCTACATAGTTCTCGAACCCGTAGGGTCCGCACGCTTAAAGTGCGATGATGGTTATATTATGAGTTTATGTGTTTTGATGAACCGAAGGTAGTTCTGAGTCCGGGATGTGATCACGGACATGACGAGGAGTCTCGAAATGGTCAAGACATAAAGATCGATATATTGGACGACTATATTTGGACACCGGAATGGTTCCGGGTGAGATCGGGATAATACCGGAGCACCGGGAGGTTATCGGAACCCCCCGGGAGGTATATGGGCCTTAATGGGCTTTAGTGGAAAGGAGGGGAAAGGAGCAAGGGAGCCCCCCCCCCCCAAGCCCAATCCGAATTGGGAGGGGGGCCGGGCCCCCTTTCCTTCCTCCCTCCTTCCTCTCCCTTCCCTCTCCCTCTCCAAATAGGAAAAGGAGGAGTCCTACTCCCGGTGGGAGTAGGACTCCCCCCCTTGGGTGCGCCTCCTCCTCCTGGCCGGCCCTCTCCTCCCATCCTTTATATACGGAGGAGAGGGGCACCCCATAGACACAACAATTCATCATTGATCTCTTAGCCGTGTGCGGTGCCCCCTCCACCATATTCTACCTCGGTAATATCGTAGCGGTGCTTAGGTGAAGCCCTGAGTCGGCAGCATCATCAACACCGTCATCACGTTGTCGTGCTGACGGAACTCTCCCGCAAAGCTCTGCTGGATCGGAGTTCGTGGGATGTCATCGAGCTGAACGTGTGCTGAACTTGGAAGTGTCATACGTTCGGTACTTGATCGGTCGAATCATGAAGACGTACGACAACATCAACCGCGTTGTGCTAACGCTTCCGCTTTCGATCCACGAGGGTACGTGGACAATACTCTCCCCTCTCGTTGCTATGCATCACCATTATCTTGCGTGTGCGTAGGATTTTTTTTTTGAAATTACTACGTTACCCAACAATCAATGCTTGGTTTTAGGTGCCCATTTTGTAATGGGACCTTTGATGTTAGTAACAAGGGTCTTAGGAACCCAAATAGACCATTAAATGTACTCATAAGGAGAACCAACAAATTTAGCATAAACATACCCATCACTAGCACGGCATAACACATAAGAAGGGTTAAAGTTGTCGGCTTTGTTGGAAGGGGTGGCGTTGCCCTTTTTGACATTGCCACCCTTTACATTATTCTTCTTCTCCTTTGAAGCACCCTCTCCCTCCTTCACAAAGGTTTTCTTGAGAGGGGGAGGTCGTTTGGTCTTGTCATTCTTCTTCTTGTCATTGGACTTGGGTGCGAACCAACTCCCTCCTTGGCTACAACTTCCTTTTGATTGCTCAAAAGGTCATTGAGATTCTTCTCACGTTGTATACATGACACAAGGCCTTTCTTAAGTTGTTCCTTCAACTTGGCATTCTCCTCCACAAGATGCACATGCTCACAACACGGGTTAGTAGCATTTGCGTTATCAATTAAGACCATATGAGGAAAGGTGGCTTTCTCCTTGGTTAGCTTCACTTGGATTTGATCATGAGACTCTTTTAGGCTAGCATGAGCACCCTTCAAGGCCTTGTGAGCCTTGTGAACTAAATCAAACTCCTCTTTGAGTCTAGCAAGATCAACACCAAGTTTATCCTTCTCGAAGTTTAGCACACTAGAAACAACAAGAGCATGATCAAGATCTTTCTTTAATTTAGCATGACCATCATTGTGTGACTCCTCAAGAGCCAAACAATGAATACTCTCTTCCTCAAGCGCATTAGAGAGGTCTGATATCTCATTGGCATAGTCACGACTATGACCTTCCGTCTTAGAGATGGTTTCTTCATGAGCCTCGATCATGTCATTGGCTTCACCAAGTTGTTCCAAGAGAGCAACGAAGTGCTTCTTGGATTTTCTCTTGAGCTTATCATAAAAGACTCAAATTCATTTATCTCTTCATTAGACCCCTCATTTTCATCAATGCAATCCGTCAAGGAGGGATTAGTGATGATGGTAGTTTTGATGTTGGGGGTTACCTTGTTGGTGGCTTTGGCCATGAGGCATTTGGCGGTGATGTTCTCGTTGGGTGAATCGAAGAGAGACACCCGTGGAGTGGTGGCAATGGCAACGGAGGCCATGGCCATGACTTTACTATCTTCTTCATCATCATCATCCTCATTGTATTCTTCTTGTGCCACCAACCCTTTGGTTGGAGTCTTCTTGGTGAAGTTGTTCTTGTTGGGGAAGGACTTGGCTTTGTCTTTTCGGGTGAGCTTGCAACCATTGTCTTCCCGCTTCTCGTAAGGGCAATCCGCAACAAAATGGATCACATTGCCACAATTGTAACATGTTCTCACACGTTGCTTTCCCTTGAAGCCACTTGAGTTGTTCTTCTTGAAGTTGGGCCTTGTGTTCTTCTTGCTCCAGAATTGCCTTGAAGCAAGAGCCATGTGCTCATGATAATCATATTTCGTATCTTTGGGGTTTCTCTCCTCATCTTCCTATTCTTACTCTTCTTCCACACTAACCTTGGCCTTCAAGGGAAGGTTGGGCTTCTTTGATCTTTGAGAATGCAACACCGCGTTGTCGGCAGTCTTGTCCAAGATCCTGATTGCCACAAACTCATCCAACACTTCATTTGAGGACAAGGTGTGGAAGTCCGGGCTTTGATGGATGACGGAGGACATGGCCTTGTGGTAGTGCATCATGGCCTTGAGGAACTTGCGCTTGATCCAATTGTCATCGTATCCTTACTCCCATGATCTCGGAGTGAGACCGCGAGAGTGGTTAATCTCTCGTAAAGCACACATGGTTCTTCATCTTCATTCATTGCAAACTCATCGGCGTCATCTTGCACCACTTCATAGTTGGAGCGTTGAATGCTAGCGCTTCCCTTGTAGAGGGAAACAACATGGTGCCATGCTTCCTTGGCCATGGTGAATGGTCGGAGATGTGCAATGTCTTCGGGTGGAATTCCATCTTGAAGGATGGAGAGAGCATTCTCATTGAATTGATTATCCGCGGCTTCTCTTGGGGTGAAGTTGCTTGGGTCATGCGGATAGAAACCTTCTTCAATGATTCTCCAAAGATTAGTGTTAACATGTTTTAAATGACGCTTTAAGCAATAGACCCAAGCATCAAAATCTTCATTTTTCATCAAAATCTTCATTTTTCACAATCTTAGGAGGAGGGCCGGCATGATTTAAATGAGTAGAGGGAATCGGTCCTCCATAGGTAAGAGGAGGTTCCACATGGGCAAACATGCCATTTCCATTTTTACCACTAGATAAAGGAACTCTTTCACTAGAAGCTTCCCCTTATCGGAGTTGGCATCCTCCACCTTGGTCGTGGGATCAACCACTTCTAACGGTGCGGTGGATAATTTGAGACCATCAAGAAATTTTTTAAGCATGCCTTTGACCTCGGCCGTCATGGAGGTTTTCAATGTGTCCAAGGCCACATTGAATTCCTCACGTGAGACTGAGGTTCCCCCATCGGCCATAGACGAGGATGGATTCACACCGGGGTGCTCCTCCTCACCGTCTACGGTGCCAACCATACTCTTCGGACGGGAAAGTCCTTAACAAAGAGACGAGGCTATGATACCAATTGAAAGTATCGATATAGTTGACTAGAGGGGGGGTGAATAGGCAACTAACAATTTTTAGCTTTTCTTTACCAAATTTAACTTTGCATCAATGTAGGTTGTCTAGATATGCAACTAGGTGAGCAGCCTATATGATGCAACAACAATAAGCACACAAGCAAACAAAAATAGAACACAATAAAGCTTGCACAAGTAAAGGTGAGAGATAACTAAAAGGGGAACCGATGGAGACGAGATGTGTTACCGAAGTTCCTTCCTTTTGAAGGGAAATACGTCTCTGTTAGAACGGTGTGGAGGCACAATGCTCCCCAAGAAGCCACTAGGGCCACCGTATTCTCCTCACGCCTGTCGGTGTCAAAACCGGCGGATCTCGGGTAGGGGGTCCCGATCTGTGCGTCTTAGGCTGATGGTAACAGGAAGCAAGGGACACAATGTTTACCCAGGTTTGGGCCCTCTCGATGGAGGTAAAACCCTACTTCCTGCTTGATTAATATTGAAGATATGAGTAGTACAAGAGTAGATCTACCACGAGATCGTAGAGGCTAAACCCTAAGAGCTAGCCTATGATGGTATGACTGTAATTGTGATCGGCCTTCTAAGGACCATCCTCTCCGGTTTATATAGACATCGGAGAGGGCTAGAGTTTACATGGAATCGGTTACAAGGAAGGAAATATAATATCCGGATCGCCAAGATTGTCTTCCACGCAAAGAAGAGTCCCATCCGGACACGGGCTTGAGTCTTGTATCTTCACGCTTCGATAGTCAGGACGATGTATATAGTCCGGCTGTCTGGATACACCCTAATCCAGGACTCCCTCAGTAGCCCCTGAACCAGGCTTCAATGGTGATGAGTCCGGTGCGCAGTCTTGTCTTCGGCATTGCAAGGCGGGTTCCTTCTCCGAATACTCCAAGGTTATTTATCGAACATGTAGACCGTGTCCGGATCTGTAAGATGATCCTCATACACCATTGTAGGGAACATAGTATAAATTCGTTCTGCTGGCAAACTTTGTACGTCGTTGTAACACCCCGGTAGTTAAGCTATAGTAACCACACACTAATGGTGTCATGTCATCGCAATTAAATTTCTAAACCTCACTTTTATCTGAACCGAATTCAAATTCAAATTGAAAAGAAAGTCAAATTTTTATTTCTTCAAACGGTAAAAGAAAAATGTGCGCTGGGTTGCAAAAATTCACTAAGAATTTTCCTGAAAGAAACCAACATTTTATGAATAATTAAAATGCCCTTAAACTAATTAAAATTGAACCAACAACTTTCAATTGATCCTTTTCAATATAAATAAATATTTGCACATTTCAAAATAACTTGGAACTTGTCATGCTAGCTCATAGCATTACATAGTATCTATGTGTCAAGTACCTTGTTGAACCAAAAATCCTTTGCCTTTAATAGAAATAGCAAAACAGTAGCTAAAAGTAAAACAGAAATAAATAAAGATGTAACGTAGAATAAAAAGGAAAGGGAAACCCCCCTGCTTCCTCTGGGCCTTAGACCGACAAGGCGCAGGCCCAGCCCACCAGCGACTTTGTCTTCCTCTCCTGTTCATCCATGGCGCTGGCAGTGCCTGCAGGCCGTCCACGCCACCGATCGTCGCCGTGTCAAGCATCCACTGCCTCCCCGCGACGGATAAGTACCCCCACAACACCCAGGACGAACCCTAGCGACCCCCAATTCTCCCATCTCCCTCGCCCGCTCTCTCCTCCGCACGAGTCTGAAGCACTGCCGCCATGGTCTCCGTCGATCCCGCGGCCACCGAGCCCTCCTCGCCTCGCTGATATGTCCAGGGGATCCTTCGTCGTCTGCTTCGTCTTCCTCGCCCACGAGCTCAAGCCCGGAGCCTCCACATCGACTGGATCGACGCCATCATCTTCCTCGGCAGTCGCCGTTGTTCTTCACCGATCCGTCACCTCTGCAGCTCCTAAGCCACCAACGGGCCTCCGTGTGCCTTCGTGGTGAGTTCCTCGTCACTTCCCCTCTTGCCGCGCATCGATTCCGTGCCTCTTGTTGCTGCTGCCATGGTCGCTGGAGATCAGTGCCGCCACCGTGTTAACCGTCACTGCTATTGTGCTCCTTTGGCCCAACCAAGTGCGCCACCCCGCTCGTGGTCTTGCGTAGAAGCTGCTCGTGCCCTTGGTGCGTCACCTGCGTGCCCGTGGCTTCGATCTACATCGAGCCCAAGCCCCTGCGTGCATTGATGACGCCTCCGCGTGTGCCCGCTTGTGCGTGGCCTCGCCTCTCCGCCCGCGCCGGCCGGCCGGGGCCGCTGCTTGCCGGGGCCATGCCCTGCTCGGCCGCCCGCGCCTGCTAGCTTGGCCGCCAGCAGCTGCTGCCGATACTGCCCGTTGCTGCTTGCTGCCTCTGCTGCTATGCTGATGCTCTGCTGCCGCTGTGTTCTGTAGTTGCTCAGCTCCTTTGCTAGCTGTGGTGATACTGATACTGCCCCTAGCTGATGCTTGCTACTCTTGCCCACTACTGCTAGTTGTTGGCCGTGGCCACCATGCACTCTCGTGCGTGCGTGCCCAAGCACACCAGTGGCCGGTTTGGGCCCTGTTTAAGACTAGATGCTAATTAGTGGTTAGGTTAGTACAGATGACACGTGGGTTCCTTGAGATTAAAATAAATAACCAAAGTCAATTAAGTTACTTTCAATGACAGCTGGGTCCCGCGGTGCTGTTTATATGTTGACCAATCAACCCTTGAATGGGTCAACCCATCCCCATTGGCCCCACTGTCATAAGCTGTGGCTAGAATGGCAGTAGATGACAAGAGTATTTCCTGTTTTAATTTTGATTTAATAATAAAACCAGAAATTTCATAAAATGGTTTAAAGCTTTGAAAATTAATATAAAAATATCCGTAACTCGGATGAAAATACTTTGTACATGAAAGTTGCTCAGAACGACGAGACGAATCCAGAAACGCAGCTCGTTCGTTTGCCACGCGTCCCTAGCATAGTGAACCTGCTACTTTCCCCCTTCGGATCACCTGTCCGAAAACGCGAAACACCGGGGATACTTTCCCGGATGTTTCCCCCTTCGCCGGTATCACCCTACTACCGCGTTAGGGCACACCTAACCCCGCTCATTGTCATGTCATGCATCGTCATGCTTATGTTTGCATGGTATTTACTGTTTCTTCCCCCTCTTCTCTCCGGTAGACTACGAGACCGACGTTGCTGCTGCCCAGTTCGACTACGGAGTTGACGACCCGTCCTACTTGCCAGAGCAACCAGGCAAGCCCTCTCCCTTGATCACCAGATATCGCCTGTTCTTCTCTATACTGCTTGCATTAGAGTAGTGTAGCATGTTACTAGTCGGTTACTCCTATTCTGTTGCATAGCCTGTCATTGTTGCTATAGTCATTGATACCTTACCCGCAATCCTAAATGCTTAGTATAGGATGCTAGTTTATCATCATTGGCCCTACATTCTTGTCAGTCTGTCTTGCTATACTATTGGGCCGTGATCACTCGGGAGGTGATCATGGGTATATATTATACATATATACATACTATACAGATGGTGACTAAAGTCGGGTTGGCTCGAAGAGTACCCGCGAGTGATTCACGGATTGGGGGCTGAAAGGACCTTTGTCCCGACGGCCCTCTGTGTGGATCTTTGTGGCGGAGCGGCAGGGCAGGTTGAGACCACCTAGGCAAGAGGTGGGCCTGGCCCTGGTCGGCGTTCGCGGTTGCTTCATAATACCACGCTTAACGAGATCTTGGTATTTGATTTGAGTCTGGCCACTGGCCTATACGCACTAACCAACTACGCGGGAAAGTTATGGGCACTCGACGTCGTGGTATCAGTCGAAGCCTTCTAGACGTCAGCGACTGAGCGGCGCGCGCCGGATTGGAACGTAAGCCTGCTCTTGTATTAAGGGGGCTAGTTCTGCTTTCGGCCGCCCACACAACGTGCAGGTGTGCAATGGGCGATGGGTCCAGACCCCTGCGCCATAGGAGTTAGACCGGCGTGCTGACCTCTCTGTTAGGCCTAGGTGGGGCTGCGACGTGTTGATCTTTCGAGGCCGGGCATGACCCGGGAAAGTGTGTCCGGCCAAATGGGATCGAGCGTGTTGGGTTATGTGGTGCACCCCTGCAGGGAAGTTTATCTATTCGAATAGCCGTGTCCCTCGGTAAAAGGACGACCCGGAGTTGTACCTTGACCTTATAACAACTAGAACCAGATACTTAATAAAACACACCCAGACAAGTTCCACAGACAACCCAGTGATCGCTTTTCCATAGGGCGACGAGGGGAGGATCGCCGGGTAGGATTATGCTATGCGATGCTACTTGGAGGACTTCAATCTACTCTCTTCTACATGCTGCAAGACGGAGGCTGCCAGAAGCGTAGTCTTCGATAGGACTAGCTATCCCCCTTTTATTCTGGCATTCTGCAGTTCAGTCCACCGATATTGCCTCTTTACACATATACCCATGCATCTGTAGTGTAGATCCTTGCTTGCGAGTACTTTGGATGAGTACTCATGGTTGCTTTGCTCCCTCTTTTCTCCCGTTTTCCTCTTCTTCTCGGATGCCGCAACTAGACGTTGGAGCCCAGGAGCCAGACGCCACCGTCGACGACGACTACTACACTGGAGGTGCCTACTACTACATGCAGGCCGCTGACGATGACCGGGAGTAGTTTAGGAGGATCCTAGGCAGGAGGCCTGCGCCTCTTTCGATCTGTATCCCATTTTGTGCTAGCCATCTTATGGCAACTTGTTTACTTATGTCTGTACTCAGAAATTGTTGCTTTCGCTGACTCGTTTATGTCGAGCACTTGTATTCGAGCCCTCGAGGCCCCTGGCTTGTAATATGATGCTTGTATGACTTACTTTACTTTTAGAGTTGTGTTGTGATATCTTCCCGTGAGTCTCTGATCTTGATCGTACACGTTTTGCGTGCATGATTATTGTACGATTGAATTGGGGGCGTCACAGTCGTGCTCCTGCATCGTGGCCTGGTCCAACACGAACCGGCGTTTTCGTGCTCCACCTCGACTCGCGTGGCGAGGTGGTTTTATCGGCATGCCCTGCCAAAGCAGAGATCGTGTTCCTCTTATTACGGGGTCCTTCATCAGTATGGGTGTGTGTGACCCCACGGCGACCGTTGGTATGACTCCGTGTATTTTAGATAAGTCCCAAGCGGCACGCTGAGGACTCCTGATATTCATCCTCTTTATAAAGGGGCCGAGGCCTACACCTCTTTTCCACCTCTCCTGCCCCTTCTCGCACTTCGAGCTCCAGCACTCAAAACCTAAGCCTCAACACCCCAGATCCTCCAGTATGTCCAGATCCGACGCAAAAGGCCGGTGGGTGGCCTCCTCAATCCAAGAGGAGGACATTACTAAGCTTAGGGAGGTCGGATACCTGACCACCGATATCCAGCACAGGCTTCCTGCTCCAGGGCAAGTTATCCCCACGCCGGAGCCCAATGAGAGCGTCGTATTCGTTCCTCACTTCCTCCGAGCCTAGGCCTCACCCTCGACCCCTTTGTGAGGGGGCTCATGTCTTACTACGGCTTGGATTTCCATGATCTGGCTCCAGACGCCATCCTCCACATCTCGTCGTTTATTATTGTGTGCGAGGCTTTTCTCCACGTCAACCCACACTTCGGCTTATGGCTCAAGACCTTCAATGTGATGCCGAAGATGATCGAGGGGCGACATGCGGAGTGCGGAGGTGCCGTAATAAGCAAGAACGTCGATGCCCCATGGCCAGAGGGCTCCTTTCCGAAAGTATCCGATATGTGGCAACGGAGGTGGTTTTATGTTACAGCTCCCAGAGGCACAAAGTGGGCAACCGCCCCTGAGTTCCGCTCGGGCCCTCCATCACAGTTAGCGTGTTGGACTGACGTAGGACGGAATTATGGGCCTGTTGGCGATATACCAGAACTGCAGAATCATATTGGGAGCTCATAGAGAGATACATAAATCTCGTCAGCATAATGCAGGTGATGCTAATCCGGCGGACGCTGCCGTGCAAACGTCGGCCTCTCCAGATGTGGGAGTTTAATCCGGAGGGTCCGCGGACTATTAAGCACTTCTTCGGCCTGAAGCTCAAAGGAATGTGTAAATTATTCTTCGGACCACAAGTAAAGTGTCCAGACACCACCAAGGATGCGGGCCTAAGCTGCAATCGCATAGACGCCCAAGTAAGTAACTTTAAAGCCGGACACTTCATTTATATTTATCATATTTGTAATTCTGAAAATCCCTCCGTGGCCAGGAATGGCTCAACAAGGCGGAGAGAATCAGGTGTCCGGCGCCACTTCCTGAAGGCTCGCCTGGTCCAACCATTTCAAAGATGCTTGACCGGGCGCTCAAGAAAATCCCCTCAAGGAAAGGCGGAGGAGAGGGCAGTGAAACCGCACTACACATCCAGACCGGAGGAATCGCTGCCTCTACTATGGAGGATAGCCAGGAAGGGGAGGTTAAGGCCTCCTCCCCACGCGGGAAGAAGAGGACAGCCCTCGAAGACTTGGAGGCGGAGACGCCCAAGCAAGGGAAGAAGGTATCACCAGGGGGCTCTGCCGCGACGGGCACCCTTACCACGTCGTGCCCACCAACGGGCCAGCCCTCCACCGAGCCGTAAGTTATTCATTAATTCGAAGGTATGGCGTCACTCCGAGATCCGTAACCGATACTTCGTCTTTTGTAGTCCGGCGAGCAGCTCTTCTCAACAGAGTTCATCTTCGGGGGACCTTCGTCCGGAGATGATGGAGAGTGAGACTTCGCCCACCTCTCCGCTTCATGAAGCGGGTGACACGGAGGTGTCGTCATAGAGGAGTCCGGATCTGGCAAAGCCGGAAGCGAACACGTCAGTCACCCTGAGCCCGGAGCATTTGGCTCCCACGGGGGGCGATGGGAAGGGTCTGGCACAGTTCGATGTCCGGCTGGATGTACTGACAGGCTTTCTGGAGCAAGCCACGCTCTCGGAGGAGCACCGCTCTTTAATGAGCGCGGTGCTCACGAAGATTTCATTCACTACCAGCGGTTTGAATGAGGCATTTACAAGCCTGCTCAAAGGCTTCAAGGTATGCAGTGAAAAATGCACTACATATATTTTTTTGTTATGAAGCACGCGCTAGATGTGCTCCCTATGGATAGTAGCCCCTGAGACTCTGGTTTCCCGCCATAGGCGGCAAACGGGGGATCATATATTAATGGCTACGTTGTATATATGTGCAGGTGTACAATGATCCGGCAGCCAACCAGTCTGTTGAAGTTGCTGAACTGAGAAGGCAGATCGGATCGATTGATGCCGATATCATGCTGGTGAATAAACGACTTGAAGAATCCCAGGGTATGTACTCTGCTTCCCTTGTTATATTGTATAGGAAAATGCGAGAATGGCATAATGTTAATGCCCTGTTTATGCACTGCAGATGGTGCTGCTGCCATGGAGGCCCTAAGGGCCGAGCTCACTCAAGCCAAGGAACAAGCTCGGGCTAGCAATGCGGCTGCCCTAAAGGCGGCCGAAGAGTTTAGAGCCGAACAGGCTGCTCATCGCCGAAGCGGGGAAAAGATAGCGGAAATGGCTGAAGAGTTGAAAAATGACGCCGACCGGTATGTGCTCCTTGAAAAGGAGAGTAAGGCTAGTTCGACCGAGCTGGACAAGGCGCTTAATGCCGCCAAGGAGTTGCGGACCGAGATCCGGGGAATGCGGGAGGAGCTCCAACAGGCCAAAAAAAATCATGGCTGGGGGCTCCTAACTACTGCGGAAGAAGTTTTTGGATCCAAATTATGCTCCCTTAGCTGGGCGTTACGCATATGCGGACTTGACGGAAAGTACAGCTGACGCTGCCAAGTTCTTCGAGGATCAAGGTGATAAGGAAGTGGAGAAGCTTTTTTGGTCGCAATTCAGTGCTCCCAACCGCTCACTGCCGTTGAATGAGAAGGTGGCTGCTGTGGTGGAGCTTCATAGGCTGTCCGGGCTTGCAATACAGTCTATAATAGACCATCTTTGGCCGAAGGGGCCCAAGCCGGACAGTTATTTTGGTTTGGTGCAATAATTCCTTGGGGCCGTGACTCGGATCGACGCCATGAGGAGGTCGGCATGCATAGAGGGTGCCCGGATGGCTCTTGCCCGCGTAAAATCCTATTGGACGGATATGGAGGCCGCCATTGTAGCGACCCAGGATCCGGCGGGAGGCCAATATCCGGTCGAGCACTACTTGGTCCAGGTCACAGAGGGTGCTCGCCTAATAGAGGCGCAGTGCTCGAAGAATATTTTGTTTGAGTGATAAGTCGAATTATTGTAAAAACAATGTTTATTTTAATTATGAGGCTATATTTATATTTTTTGCCTGAAAATATGATTGTGTCCCCTGTACGGCCATTCTTATATGTATAAGTAGTCCGAAAGATAGCAGACGTTGGCTTCAGCCCCCACGCATACAATGCGGGGGTGTTCACGAAAAATATGCCTAATCACACTTGATCCAACGTCTTGATCCATTAAGCAGGTGATCGCACGTCGAACTAGGCAACCGGACTATATAGCTGTAACACTTTCGCTTAGCCGTGGGGATATAATGGTGGGGCTACTATATAGCCCTTGGTACCTTCGCGGGCATCCTAATACGGGCACGTGTGTACATGGCCGGTAAACAGCCCTTCGTTAATGCGGAGGAATCCTAGAGATTATGGTGAGTCTTCGAGTGGTTGAACAGTCTCTCGCTGTATCATGATGGTTAGTTTTCGGCTTTCTCTACTGAGGCGCTCATCTGGAATAACTAGGGCACAATCGCAGTAGTTCTCCTTAGGCCTTCCTTAGCCGATAATAACGGAACGTAAGGCGGCAAACCCAGGAGCCGGGCAAACCCAACATTTGACCAAAGACATGATTCAGAGCTGATGCATATAAGGCCAAACTCGTGACGCCGAACACTCTCGAAGGTGTTCAGACTTTATAACAGAAGATGGGCTCAAGAATACCCATTCAATATGAACCCTATTTTTTCAGGTACGTGCGGTAATCTGTCGCGGCGAAATGCCAATAACGACAATATCCTATGTCGGTATGGAACCCATGGGATGGTTTTAACAACAAGAGGCAATAGAAAAGTTTTACACAGGGGCTTAATCTAAAAAGAAACATGTTGAACGGGGCCCTGTTGCACGTCTGCGCCTTTGTCTCCGTTGTGCCGTATCCTGGAAGGGTATTGCGCGAACGTTGTCTGTGGAAATAGGAAAACTCATAGGAGAATACAACGTAAGTATGCGATAAATAGTAAAAGTGTAAGATGATGGCCTGCCAATAAGGTTGGGCCAAGTTTTGGGGCTACATAAATATTTATAGCCCCTGGTTTCCACTATAGGATTACATAAACGGTGTCCGGTTGAATTTTATTCGGGCTACCGGACTCGTCTAACCGTGTCTGTGGTCTTAATGACCAGTCATGTTTTATGATATTAGAGGCCGCTTATAGTCCGGCGTCAGGGCCGTCGCGTGTTCCTCTGCGCGTGAAGAGCGCTCCGTGATTCCGCTAACGGTGATGACGCCACGTGGACCGGACATCTTGAGTGTAAGGTAGCCATAATGCGGCAATGCATTGAAGCGGGCGAAGGCCGGCCTTCCAAGCAGTGCGTGATAGTCGCTTTGGAAGGGTGTAACGATGAAGAGTAGTTCTGCACTTCTGGAGTTGCCCGGGGGGCCAAATGTTACCCTCAGTACGACGGAGCCCCTGTCGCAGGCTTCAATGCCTGGTATCACCCCTTCAAAGGTGGTGTTGCTTTGGTTAATTCTGGATAGGTTTATCCCCATCCCGCGGACAGTGTCCTCGTATATTAAATTGAGACTACTTCCGCTGTCCATGAGGACACGAGTGAGACGGTATCCGTCGATTATTGGGTCAAGCACCAAGGCCTGTGATCCTTCGCGCCGAATGCTAGTTCGGCCGTCCATGTGATCAAAAGTGATCAAATGGGACATCCGGTAGTCAGATGTGGGCACGATGGGCTCTACATCATGCGCGTCTTCAGCCGCGCGTTCTTGCCTTCTCGTGAATGTGTGAGTGGTGCGGATCGTGTTTACTGGTTTTAACCTTTGGTGGGAATTTTTTCTGTCCCCCAGTGTTCGGCTGGCGAGGTTCATCCTCGTCTTCACTTGGTGTTTCCCTCCCTTTGTGTTCGGCATTTAGTTTGCCGGCCTGCTTGAAGACCCAACACTCTCTATGGGTGTGGTTCGCAGGTTTTTCCAGGGTACCATGAATTTGGCATAGTCTGTCCAGGACTCAGTTCAGGCCGGACGGCCCCTCTTTACTGCCTTTAAATGGCTTCTTTTGCTGAGAGCCCCTGAATCCGGCATTGACCGTTGTGTTATCCGGGCTCCCTTCTTTGCTTTGGCATTTGTGTTTATTACGCCGAGGCTTCCCGTTGCCGTCCCTTATTTCGGACGTGCTGGGGTCGCTGGTGCCTTTACGGGCTAGCCAGCTATCTTCACCCTCGCAAAAGCAGGTCATAAGGCTTGTTAAGGCTGCCATTGTCCTTGGCTTTTCTTGGCCGAGGTGTGTGGCGAGCCATTCGTCGCGGATGTTGTGTTTGAATGCCGCTAAGGCTTCGGCGTCCGGACAATCGACAATTTGATTGTTCTTAGTGAGGAATCTGTTCCAAAGCTTGCGGGCGGACTCTCCGGGCTGTTGGATTATGTGACTTAGATCGTCTGCATCCGGAGGCCGGACTTAAGTCCCTTGAAAATTGGCCCTGAAAGCGTCCTCTAGTTCCTCCCAACTTCCAATTGAGTTTTCGGGGAGGCTTTTCAACCAGTGTCGAGCTGGTCCCTTCAGCTTGAGGGGAAGATATTTGATGGCGTGGAGATCATTCCCACGAGCCATGTGAATATGCAGGATAAAATCCTCGATCCAGACCCTTGGGTCTGTCGTTCCGTCATATGCCTCTATGTTCACAGGTTTGAAACCTTGTGAGAATTCATGGTCCAGTACTTCTTCGGTGAAGCACAGGGGGTGCGCATCCCCTCTGTATCTGGGCACGCCGTGGCATGTAGTCGGCTGTTGTTGTGTCCGGAGTTTATTCCGAACTGGTGTTTAGCTTGTATTAGCGTTTGGGTGACCATAGTCCCTCGCCGGGGTGTATCCTTTAGATCCTTAGATGGACCTGGGTGCACCGGCCTTCTTATCCAGCTTCTCACGTAGATCGTGCGCGGTGTCAGTAGCCGCTCTGTTGTGGTTGTGACGCGGTACGTCTGGTCTCCTACTTGTATTATTCTTTGGTGGAACGGCCTCGTCGTCGAATTCTGGCAGTAGCTTGCGCTTTGGGTAGCTTTTGGTATGGAGATCGTCGCCATATCTTTCTCCAGTGTCTTGCACTTTATTCCATCTGCGACTGAGCTTTTCCTGTGCGGCCTTAAGCCGTTTTTTCTGCTTCTTTAGACTTCTTGCTGTAGTCTAGCCCTCCGTCCTTGGGCAACGCAACCCGTTCCGGATTTAGATCCGGGGCTATTACAGGGATGACGTTACGAGCATTGTTCGACAGCAGGTCTAGGCCGTACCCGTCGTGACTGTCCGGCGCTCCCGGCACAGGGCCAAATCCATCGAAGATCAAGTCTCCACGTATATCCCCCGTGTAGTTCCAGTTTCCGAACCTGATCTGGTGGCCAGGGGCGCAGCTATCGATCTGCTCTAGATGGCCAAGCGAATTGGCCCGCAGTGCGAAGCCGCCGAACAAAAAGATCTGTCTGGGGAGAAAAGTCTCACCCTGGACCGTGTTGTCGATGATTGAAGACGCCATCGAGCCTTGAAGCGATGGCACAGAGGAACTCTCAATGAAAGCACCAATGTCGGTGTCAAAACCGGCGGATCTCGGGTAGGGGGTCCCGATCTGTGCGTCTTCGGCTGATGGTAACAGGAAGCAAGGTACACAATGTTTACCCAGGTTCGGGTCCTCACGATGGAGGTAAAACCCTACTTCCTGCTTGATTAATATTGAAGATATGAGTAGTACAAGAGTAGATCTACCACGAGATCGTAGAGGCTAAACCCTAAGAGCTAGCCTATGATGGTATGATTGTAATTGTGATCGGCCTTCTAAGGACCATCCTCTCCGATTTATATAGACACCGGAGAGGGCTAGGGTTTACATGGAGTCGGTTACAAGGAAGGAAATATAATATCCGGATCGCCAAGCTTGTCTTCCACGCAAAGGAGAGTCCCATCCGGACACGGGCCGAAGTCTTGAGTCTTGTATCTTCACGCTTCGATAGTCCGGACGATGTATATAGTCCGGCTGTCCGGATACCCCCTAATCCAGGACTCCCTTAACGCCCTCACACAATGCGAGATGCCATGATTCCACTATTGGTGCCCTTGGAGGCGGCGACCGAATCTTTACAAACAAGGTTGGGGCAATCTCCACAACTTAATTGGAGGCTCCCAACGACACCACGAAGTTCACAACAATGGACTATGGCTCTGCGGTGACCTCAACCATCTAGGGTGCTCAAACACCGAAGAGTAACAAGATCCGCAAGGGATTATTGGGGGGAATCAAATTTCTCTTGGTGGAAGTGTAGATCGAGGCCTTCTCCACCAATCCCTAGAAAATCAATACGTTTGATTGGCTAGGGAGAGAGATCGGGCGAAAATGGAGATTGGAGCAACAATGGACCTTGGGGATAGAAGATGTGAGTCTTCTTGGAGAAGAAGACCCCTTTATATAGTGGGGGACACATCCAACCGTTATGCATCCCGCAGCCCGCATCTGGGCGGTACTACCATTGCAGGAGCGGTAGTACCGCTGCCACAACGGTACTACCGCTGTGGCAAGCAGGCATAAGGCAACCAGGGCTGAGGGAGAAGAAGTACACGGACTAGGGCGGTACTACCGCCTTGAGGGCGGCACTACCGCCGATAAGCGGTACTGCCGCTCCCTACAGCCGCTGGAAAACAGGGGTGGGCAATGAGCTGAGCGGCAGTTGGAGCGAACGTAGGAACGGTACTACCGCGACCTACTGCCGTTCCTACTACCGCTCCCCTGCGTGGTCCTTTACGGAAACCCAACACGAAAAATCGAGACCACAACAGGGACGGTAGTACCAGCGGCACTAACAAGCGGTACTACCGTCCTGCCCGCGGTACTACCGCTTAACACATAACACCCCTTGTTTTGCACAGCACGGAAACTCCAAAGAAGCAGGAAGAAAGCGAGGGTGCAAGGAGAATGTGAATTTGATGATTCCACCCATACTCTTTCAAAACGGATCCCCTCTTAATAGTACGGTTATCCCTATGACTCAATTCCACCGAAAAGAAACGAAGGAAAATAATTCGTCTAAAGTGAAGTCCTCGAGGGGTAACAATCGCATAGTGCCCTTATATTCGATAACCTGAAAAGCTTAATGCACATGATTAGTCCGCAAACATATTGTCATCAATCACCAAAACAAACCGGGGAAAATAATGCCCTAACATGATCAACATTTTTTAAATACTTGTTCAAAAAATTTCAAATACTTATTCAATATTTTTAGATACTTGTTCAAAAAATTTCAAATGTTTTTTGTAGAGAGTTTTTGTAATATATATTTGAAATATTTCAAAATAATAAGGAAATTACAAAAATAAAGTGAAATGGAATCCGAAAAAGTAAAAAAAAAATAGGAAGAAGAGGCTGCGGCCTCCCGCGTGTGTGGGCCTTCCCAACTAGCTCGCCCCTTCCGCGAGTCAGAAGGCAGACGCGCTAAAGGCGAGATATAGGGACGCCATGCATCTAGCGCTCAAAATTGTGTCGACGCCTCTTCCCCGGCGGGTCGGCATCTTGCATGATTGCACGGGGTGGTCGATGATGTCGATGTCCAATCCATTCATATATGCACGGTGCGCGCTTCGAGAGCAGATTTCCGTCAGGATCTCCCCCCGCCGCTGAGTGCCTGAACTGTACCACCACCACACACGCAGTTATCACGTACTAGCAAGCCACTCCGTCGTCCTCCATCCTCGATCGTCGTTCCATGCGCGGCTCTGACACATGGCTGCGCCGGTCCTTCGTGTAGCTTCCATACGTGTCCGGTCGTGCCGACATTAATTCTCACCACGGCGCACATTCTTTAGCGGTGCGTATCCATATCAGGCGAAATTTTTCTTATGTGGAGCCTGTGCATCAGCTTATCTCGCTCCACATCAGGCAACGGCCGGCACGCGCGCCTTAAGTTCACCGCTAGCTGTGTGGTAGTGCTGCCTGCTGCGTCCGCTCCACTCTGCCAGCTAGCGCTCATGGCATCTCTTGAGCTCGACTCTACCCTAGTCCTCTGCCTCCTTTTCGTGGTATCTTGCTTCACCATCGTCCTCAGAGGCTTCGGATATGGCCGAAAGGGCACGCAGCCGCCTTCGCCGCCTGGGTTGCCCATCATCGGCAACCTGCACCAGCTCGGGCGGGGCCGTCCTCACCGGACTCTGGAGGCTCTTGCGCGGCGCCACGGCCCGCTCCTCCTCCTCCGCCTCGGCTCCGTGCGGGCCATCGTGGTCTCCTCGGCCTCGCTCGCCGAGGCGGTGCTGAGGACCCAGGACAACGTCTTCTGCAGCCGCCCGCAGCAGTACACGGCCCGCGGCACGCTCTACGGCTGCCGGGACGTCGGCTTCAGCGCCTACAACGAGCGGTGGCGCCAGCTCCGCCGCATCGCCGTGGTGCACCTCCTCAGCATGAAGCGGGTCGACTCCTTCCGCGCTCTCCGGGAGGAGGAGGTCGCGCGCTTCGTGGGACGGGTCCGCGCGGCGAGTGGGAGTGGCGCGCACGAGGGGCGTCGGGGAATCAACGTGACGGAGCTCATCATCACCTTAACCTACACCGTGATCTCCAGGGCTGCGTTCGGGAACAAGCTTGGTGGGGTGGAGCCGGTCAAGGTCCGCGACATGATGAAGGAGCTCACTGACCTGCTCGGCACGATAGCCGTGAGCGACGTTTTTCCGAGACTAGGGTGGCTGGTGGACTGGGCGACGGGGCTCCAAGCGAGGGTGAAGAGGACGGCGGCCGAGCTCGACAGTATAATGGAGAGGACGATCACGGAGCACGAGGGGGACCCAGGAAAGGACGACGGCGAGGCTCCGGACCTCCTGGACGACTTGCTCTTGATCGCCAAGGATGGTGACCAGGGGTTTAAGCTGGATCGGATCGATGTGAAGGGAGTCATCTTGGTAAGTTTTTTTTGTTTTTCGTTTGTTGAATTTCATCTTGGTAAGTACTCACTCCGTCCAAATATTTTAGAGACACTTATTTTTGAGTTGGAGGAGTATTAAGAACAATAACTCGTAGATCTATAGGAGCAGCCAGCACAATTTTCTTAGCCTATCTTCGTCTTGTTGCAGGACATGTTCATAGCAGGCACCGACACGACCTACAAGACGATAGAATGGACCTTGGCCGAGCTCATGAAGAATCCAAGAGAAATGGCAAAGGTGCAATCAGAGGTGAGACAGGTTGCTGCAGGCGCGCATGGAGGAGTCCTCGAGGAGGAGCTGGAAAAGATGAACCTCCTACAGGCGGCCATGAAGGAAACATTGCGGTTACACCCGCCGGTGCCGCTCCTCATCCCACGCGAATCCATTCAGGATGCACAGCTACACGGCTATGACATCCCGGCCAAGACCCGGGTCATGGTCAACACGTGGGCCATAGGGAGGGACGGCGAGTCGTGGGAGAACGCCGAAGAGTTCCGGCCAGAAAGGTTCCTCGGCAGGACCATCGACTACAATGGCAAGGACCCTCGGTTCCTACCGTTCGGCGCGGGAAGGAGGGGGTGCCCCGGTATTGCCTTTGGGACACGCCTCGCAGAGCTCACGCTGGCTAACATGATGTACCATTTCGACTGGGAGCTACCGGATGGCGAGGATCCCGAGTCATTTGAGGTTGTTGAGTCCAGTGGCTTGTCGCCTGGCCTTAAGTCTGCCTTGATCCTTGGTATAAAACCTCTGTAAGCATACATGGACTGTGTTGGGAGTAATTGAGTAGTTGCTAATTAATTTCCTACTCCTTCTGTCCCGTAATGTAAGACGTTTTCCAACACTAGTGTAGTGTTAAAAATGTCTTATATTATGGAACGGAGGGAGTAGATTTGAGGTGGCGATGGCTTTTATGAAGTCGGGCTGTGAAAGCTATTATTTGAAACAACATTCTTGTTTCAAAATGCACTTGAAAGCTACTGTATAAGTTTATGGATCCTAACCGGGCCAACCATGCAGTTACGAGTTAGGCCTAACTTCATGCAGCACACTGGATCAACTGGCTCGGCAGCCCAATCACATCAAGCTAGTGGGCAAGCAGGAGCTAGACATTTCATTGTGCTCGTAACCATGCCGCTGCGCGCATGTATGCACCTTCCGCCCAAAAATAAAATAAAATCAGTCTTGATGAGTCTCAGTCGCCCGAAACTTGGTTATGTCTTAGTCGAAACAATATTCATGAGATCTTATATTAACATCTGTAATTTTTCTTTGAGGTAAATACACTAGTGGTGCTTGAACTTGCCACGGATGTGCGGTTTATTGCCTGAACTTGTAAAATACATTGAACTGGTTCCATAACTTGGCATGAACTTGCATATATGGTTCAAATGACGTTTGTATACGTCGGCCACGCATATGAGGCGCGCCAACATGGCATGGGACCCGCTGTCAGTGACTGGACAACGGAGACAAGGGTGTGTGAACTGGTTTTTTTGCGGAAACTCCTCAGGAAATATTTTCCATACAATAAGGCCCTTACAGAGAAACTAACAAATTTGCTGCTTCGTGATGATTCATAACCTTGCACTATAATTAATTTTGTATTATAATTATAAAATACTAAAATACTAGCGTTGTGGTGGTTAGAAAGGGCGACCTACCAGTCAAGTGTATGCTGGGGTAGCCAATAGACCACTTCACTTTTTTTTTGCGGTTGTCCACTTCACATTTGCTGCTTCATGATGATTCATAACCTTTATGAACTAGGCGGAACAACATAAATAAAAGGATTATTTTGTGAAGTATAAATAAAAGGAATTTAATGAACCAGCAAAAATAGTACCAACTATGTGACTCGAACATCCGACCAAAGCTTATAGACTAGGCACGGATGCCACTCCAATCAATGAGTTCTCATGTATCGAGAGTACAGTAATCTTTATGACCGCCTAACAAACATAATTTCAAAAGAATGCAAAAATCTTCATATCATTTAAAAAAATCACATGTTATTTTAAAACATACTCATTCAATTGAAAATATTTATGAATGATAAACATGTTTATGTGATTCAAATATTATTCATATGAGGATCCGCAATCTAAGGGCGCACTAGGCTTTTATTTTCTTTTTAGAAAACATACAGTTTTTACATAAAGCATGAACACATTTATAGACTACATGAATATTTTATTCAAAATGTGGAAATTTTAAAATTATATGAGAATTTATTTACATATATGAGCGTTTGTAAAACTAATTTAATATTTGATTAAAATGCAAAGTTTTTTCAAATTATAAGATATAATCTGTGAGAACCCGGAATTAACTTCCAGACCCTCCTGTGTATATTTGTCAACCCCAGGATCATTGTTGACAACACAGCGAAATGATATCATCGCACAATGCGTAAAAGGTATTACAAGTTTAAATATATCTTGCCACAAGGCATACATAGAGAAATGTCTCATGACATTTATTACAATCAGAAAGCAGCGGAAAGTACAATGCGTAGCGACTCCATCTCAGCCACAGGCAGTCAATGTAGTCCACGTGACCTCACTCCTACGGATCGCCATAGCTGTCATAGTCATCACCTTCGTCTTCATGGAACTCTATTGTTCAACAAAAGTATTGCCATGAGTACATTACGTACTCAACATGCCTCCCAC